>NW_009204337.1:248-25252 GCF_000690835.1 Fulmarus glacialis
TCGCCAAACACCGTGGGCACGCCACGATCCCAGTGTCGACGTTGTGAAGGGAAAAGACATAGGACAGTTTTGTGAGGGGACGTGTTGCAAAGCCTGGAAAAAATACAGAAATGCACACCCTCCCCTAATACACGCTAGAGAAGTCCAAAAAAATGCGGACATCAATGTTCCGGAAAGTTTTGAAAGCTCAAACTAATAGAAATATCCCCAAATTTTGGAAACTTTTCAATTCCTATTTAGCATCTGTGGCCTGACTCCACTGCTAATACATTTGTTACTGCATGGACATTAAAAGCCCTGTCTGTTTGTCTTCCACGTTGAGCTTTCTACTTTGCAGAGTGATGTTTTGCAGTTGGATTGCAGAGCCTTACGCACACGCTGTTCACCCAAAATTTGGCTGCGGGGTTATTTACAGCCCTCCCCATCGTACGAGGCAGGGTGACAGTTGCCAGCTGTGCTGGTGGCTTTTGTGATGAGCAAACTGAATGCTCTGAATTTGGCTGGAAACATATAACTCATTGCACATTAAAAAAAACCTGAACAACATCAGATGTGAACGCTCCTTTTAAATGCCCCGCTGCTTGGCACAGATTTCTCCTGCATCTGTGTGAAGAAGTTCCTGCACGGCCCAGGACCGTGGAGGAGCTGGGACGGCAGCTGTGCTGCAGGCATCATTTTGGAAAATGGCTGGATTTAAGGCTAAATTTACAAAGACTTTGGCAAAGTACGGAGAGGAGGAAACTTCAGGTACGAATATGGAATGTCCCACCAAGGAGAAACTCTTCAGCCGGAGGTGTTGATGATGAATGAAGTTGATTTTATGCAGATTTGCACTTTCCCAAGCAACTCGAGGAACAGTTGAGTAGTACCAGGAGAGAGCAGGGAACGGGGGTCAGGCTGGGGTATCCTCATCCCTGCCCATGGACAGATGTGAATTGTGTAGCCAGCTTATACTGAAGACTTTTTTATACTAAAGGTTTTCTCTCATCCAAGGCATCTCTCCTGATGTTTTTCTTGTTTCATCTGGTTGTTACGGCTTATCAGTTATATCAGCAGACTGTTTGGGACTTACATATTCATAAGAATGGAAGTGTAACAGAGCCATGATTTGGATAAGAATGATAGGTGCTGCCACGTTACAAAACAGGATTTTTCTCATTCACGTCTAGGACAGGAGAATATTTTGGCCAGTAAACCTCTCTATCAAGTATAAGAAATTCCTTGCCATGACATTAAAGTCTCTAGAATAACCCAACTGATTTGATTTCTTTTCTCGGTAAGAGAAACCGTACGGACTGGGACTTGATGAGAGCCATTCAAAGGGCCGATCTCACCTCTGTTGTCCCGACATTTGAACAACATCTCCAGGAGAAGGTGAGGCAGAAGGATCAACACTGGATCAAATCCAGGATTTCATTTGCCTTGGACTAACAGCTAAGGAAACCGGTTTAATTTTTTCTGCGAGAAAAGTGAGATAAATGATGTGTACATGTGTCTCAGGTAAAATATTTGATCGCTTACCTTCTTAGTCATGACTGGTCTTTAATCGCTTATTATGTAACGTCACACCCAATACAGATTACATCGGGAGGAAAAATCACAACCATGCAGCCTGCAGAAACTGGAAAGTAATTTGTCTACAGGAGGAAGGATGCTCTTTTCTGCACACTCCGTGTACAGCATCATTTATCATCTGGGAGAATCGCCCGGCGGCAGCAGAACAATGCTCCGCTGAAGTCACACCAGGCCAACTGTCTTCTCCGAGGCTCCTCTCCTGACAGCAGCCAAACCCTACGACTTTCCCAGGGCAAAGGCCTCTAAAGCGATGCCAAATCAGTCAGCCCAAATAGGTTTAGAAGACTTTTTAAACTCTCAGCCACTGCTGTAGCGAAGTATGGTCTTTTCCAGGCTACCTCTGTGACAGTGCCGTGTTCACAGACCTACTGTACTTGCAGATTGAAGACAGATCTATTTGGTAATAACAAAAAAAAAAAAGAAAGGAAAGGGAAAAAAAAAAAAGAAATTGAATCCCAAAGCCAAAGCCTCCAAATTATTTCCTACTGAAGAAACTTTTCTGATCCTATGTAACCTAACTACAGCTTGGCATGTTTTCCCAAACACAGCATGCAAAAGTAGTAATATTTTATGTTGTGATTATAGGACATCGTGGGCTGCAGCCATCTGCTAAGAGAGGGACATTCTGCTCCCTGAACATCCTGGCTGCAATTTGCACAACATTTGAGTTTCTGAGAGTTACCAGGAGCTCTAATATGGTGTGGATACCCATCAGCGCTAACAGCACATAAAACATGGGAGAGCTGACTCGGGGGTGACAGTGGATTTTGGCACCTTGGGATTTTTCCCCGGGCAGTGGAAAATGTTCCAGCATGAACTAAACACGTAAAAAGGTTTCCCCGAAGCACGTGCTGCCCCTATAGCAAAGAGAAAGCACGAGGGGGTGTCTCATGCAATAACATTATCTCCCTTTTCAGAGCAGTTGGGTTCAATTTTCTGTTATTGCAGATCTTTGGGGTGGGATTTTTTTTTTTTTTTTTTTTTTTTTGAAGCATTCAGCCTTGGCCTAAATCCTCTCCTGTTGGAAACAATGAGTCCCCCGACCCCCCTACTGCTTTAATGGCAGAAGAGCGCAGCCAGCACAGAGCGCTTCGGGAAATCCCCCCCCGGCGCCCGCTCCTGCACAATGGGTCAAATGTTTCATCCCTGCGTGAAGCCTGAACAAACAGGCATTGCACAAGGAATCGCGGTGGGGAGGCGAAGCCGCTGTGCCGAGGGCAGGCGCTAACGCTGCAACCGCTCTGCGTTAACCGTTACAGCTCACGGACCAGGATCGTTCCCGGGAATGCTGCTGCCCTCCTGGGGGAGCCTGCATCCCCCTGGCAGGTTGTTTGACTGACGTCTGTGAAGCTCTGCAAGCGGTGGCTGACGGGACCGGGCTGGCCATGACGTGGTTCATACGTCCACATCCTCCTACAGCTGACAGAGATGGTAATTTCTGAATTTGAGGGCTGTTTATTGTAAGGTCAGCTTTGGTCCCCTGGTTACAAATTTGGATGCGAGTTAGTATTTTTGAAAATCAACCTATTTCATTCATTACTGAAAGAATAACGTGGCCACAAATCATTTTACGTAGGAACTTCAGGAGAAGACGACTTTACTGCTGGTTTGCAATAGCTGACAAAACCGTACTTACCACTCAAAGACAAACTAAACTTGGAGATAAGACCGGGCTGAAGGGGACGTCTATTTGCCACACCAGCCACACCCAGTAACTTTTTGACAAAACCTGTCCGAGAGCCAGCTCGGCTTCACCCAGGCATCGAAGACAACCTGCACTGAAAGACTTGCAAAGTTCACCCACATTTTCCTCCTTGGGACTCACACGCAGGGATTACGGATGGAAACGTACATTCCCGCAGTGGGTGGGAGCTTCTTCTCCCATGGGCTACCTTGCAGGAGAAGGTGGCATGGAGGACTAAATATCCGCTCAACAGCCTTGAGCCTACGCCTATAGCACCCCAGCCAGAATACTAAGCTCATATTGGGTGAAGAGTGTTAATCTGCTGCTAACGCACACTTTTACATCACTATTTCTTCCTTCGCTGGGCTGCTTCTGGTGTGGTTCATCAATGTTTTGCCCTGGGTCTCAGGATGTGTTTCTGTAGGCCAAAAGGAATAAACAGCTTTTTCTTCTGCGTTAGGTAAAAAGGCACAGTAAATGGACTCTCCCAGTTTAGTGAAGGATCTGCCCCATCATCTTCAATGCCAAGATAGCTGAGCGCTTCCTATCATCCTTCTATCGAGACGGCTACAGCAAAGGCGTAAAACGCTTTCTTCAGACAGCCCTGTGAATATTGTGCTCATTTGAGAGGTTAAGTAAAGAAGACATCACCGCTGGATGTGTGTCCTCTGGTAGCAATCAATGCACAACATACACTTTTGATGAGGTTAGATAACAAGCATCACATGGAGAGAGCACTACCACGCACACACAACCTTCCGAAGATGTGTCAGCAATAAAATGGGAACTACAAAGGCGAGCAGTAGCTGCCCACCGTAGGATGTCTCATCTCCTTCAAGCTCAGCTGTGCAATACAAGTCTGACTCTCTGTAGTTTGAAAAAAACCACCCCTAAACCAACAAAAAAAACCCCCTATACTGCTCTGAAGGACTAGCACAAGGATATATCTTTGTTCACAGAGCCCTTTTTAGTTTTGAAAAAAGGAGTTTCTTATATCAAAAATAGAGAATTCTTTCATGTCACTGTCAGCTCCGCAGCCCACCTAAAATTGCATTATTACCACTGACAGAAAGACAGGTGTTAACAGCTGGAGAGAAAACAAATGTAGAGCGCTGCGGCAGAATTTGAGGAGAAACAGATGCGTGAGCAACTTTGTCTTTGATATTTATTTTAATAGCGCTTCTCAAATGTGTTCAATATTTATGCGGCTATAGTCTCAGCTTTCACTGGCATACTAGAGCCAGCTCAGTGCGTTATTCACCTCTGCCACCACTTCTTCTTTTCTTTTCCTCCCTTCTAACCGTCATAAAACAGCATCTGTAAATCCCCCGGGAAATGCCAGTTTATTCCTCCTCCCCTCCCTCAGTATAAAATGGATAGAGTTTTTTAGCAGTGGGAGTTCAGTGTGATTAGTATGCTAATACAGGAGAGAGAAAAGGCAATGGAGATGAGAGATATGGTCCTTTAGTGAAGAAAAGCAGGAACAACTGAAAGGAGGATCTCTGCTAATCAATTAACCTACAACGGACCTAATGCCGTAAGAAGCTATTGTGCATAAAGGGACAAAATTCTCGGTGGCAGATGGCACTTGGGCTCATGATATTACGGGGTTACTGCTCGAGAGCTTGTTTACCTCCCATACAGGGGTAAGCAATAAAGCAATAAAATTGCTTATTTATTTTAAAGAGAGAAGTTGAAATGCTTATTTACCAAATCAATCAAGGTTTACTAAGGCAGAACAGCCACAATCCTCACGGCCCTAAAATGCTGGATACTTCACTGATTTCAAATAGCAATTATCTATTGCAGTTTCTTGAACCCGCTCTGACTGCAAAGAGACATTTAATTTGCAAATTTTGATGAAAATTGTCATTTTTTTAATTGCCTATTTCATCAATTTGAATTTTAAAACAAACGATTAACTAGAAGCTCATTTTTACTTGCCTTGGGCAAGCCCGGAAAATATTTGTCAAGACCCAAGTCTGTCTGCTTAGCATTTGAGTTGAGAAATGCACAACTGCCTTCAAGTCACCATTAGCTGTGACAGAAGCAAGACTATTATTTAACAGTAGCTGAAAATGTCAAAAACAAGCGGCGTCTGGCATTTTGACAAGATGGCGTTGAAAAGAAACCACTTTTTTTTTTTATCACTCGGTTATCTGTAAAGCAAAACTGTACAATTATCACTCGGCTCCGAGTAGGGCTTTGGCGGGTCCCTTTGAACTGGTGGGGATGAAGGAGCGCAGGTGGGTCTCCATCTTCTGCTCGCAGCCACCTTCGAGCCCCAACCACGGGCCAGACCCGCCGTGCCTCAAACCAACCCACGCTCTGCTCCCAGGAACGGAGGCGGCATCATCGAACAACTCGTGTCAGGCCTCAGGCACATCAACTCGACAAAGACGTCCCAAAAGCTAAGGCCATACGTAAATGGTTAGAGGTATATGTTTTAGATGTCAACTGGCTGTCAGAATAAAATGCAGGTGTTCTTTTAAAAGTAGGTATTGTGCCTGGGCATTAGTCAGCCTTTTTTACATTAGAATTCATAACAAAGGGTCGGCGGATTTAATTAAAAATAGTATTGTGCTGAAGAGAAGCCTGATACTGAACTAGTGTAGGAAAACTAATATCTAAAATACTTTCTTCCCACGGGAAGATTAAGTTGGAAGTTACCATTTTAATCAATAGTAAGATGCGACAGTGCTTACGATAAACAATATTGTGAACCGTCTCAGGGAAACAGCGCAATGGGCGATAAGATACTGTTTTCAAGAATTTTAGATAGCAGAATGAATAGGCCTTAATAATTTAAGAGACGCCGAAGTGATGAACATATGTTCATCTTCATTGCACACACCAGATACTCAGCACCATTTATCTGAGCTCGAGTGGAACAATTTTCTAGCAGCTTTGCCTACCCGTTAAGTCCCTTTAACATCAGTGAGCATTAGGTAGGGTATCAAGTCCCACAAAGATTTGCCTATGCAAGTGTCAGTTGTCTGTTTATGGCCTTCCTCAGCGAAATCTCGGCATGTGCCTCACTGCAGCTGTGCAAAAGAGACATCAGGCGACGTGCCGCATGGTCCCTTTTCTAGGTCACATCCCTTAGTAATCTGCCGTGTAGCAGCTACACGACCAACCTCACCACATCTCTCCGGGTTTCGTTAGTTACTGTGACCTTAGAAATCACAACTGAAGTCTGACAGTTCGTCAAAGCGTAAGTACTCCATGAAAAGCCGACTCAGATGATGCCAGAAAGCACATACTGGCCCCCATAGCTTTGAAACTCCCCGGATAAGATAGTTTGGGGGTTTCTGGTAGCAACTGGGTCCCCTTCTTGTTGCACAGCATCTCTGGTGCCTCGCTTTTACGACCAGTGGAAGGCAGGAGGAGCCAATACGGCCACCAAGAAGAGGCCTTTCCTTTGCGCTGACCTGTGCGTTGGTGCTGCGATGGAAAGGAGGGGACTGGGGAACTGCTCCTGCTTCAGCTAAGCTGATTTTATTTCCTGGGAGCAGATTAAGGGACCACATTTGTCAAGCCACAGGTTGCGGGAGCAACACAA
Source organism: Fulmarus glacialis (assembly GCF_000690835.1). NCBI lineage: Eukaryota > Metazoa > Chordata > Aves > Procellariiformes > Procellariidae > Fulmarus > Fulmarus glacialis. The sequence goes on from NW_009204337.1 coordinate 7,070, forward strand.
CCGTCCTCGTTTACAAGTGAGCTGATCCAGAATGGTGAAACCCAGTGGTTTTCGAATCCCAAGAAGCACTCCAAATCCAGGGACCTAGGGTTCAAAAAAGCACCTTAGGGTGGCACACGTGGGTCTGAAAAACCAACTCTTCCTCTCGCCTTTAAGTATACTCCCATGGAGGTTAAGGTTTGAATGCAAATGCAGCTTGTGATATCTTTGTCTGTCCCTTGGTACTTAAAGGTGATTCTCCTTTATAAATTTACATTTTAAAGAAATCAAAAAGCCAGTGTGTGTGGACTATACGAATACCATTGGTATTTGTCTTCGTGCTGGGCATTTTGACCTGACATCTAAACTGAGCTCCCTTTTGTATCTAGCCAGCTTACCAAGCGACCCCTCGTCTCGCTGCTCTTCACTGTCCCAGGGTTCATCCCCGGGACCAGCGCGACAACCAAAGTCTGCAGAACAAACCCGAAAAAAATGTTTCCAGGCATGGGTTCTCACTTTCTACCAGCTTCATTATTTCTTAACACTGCGTTTCTACATTTATTACTTACATAATACTACACGTCTATCGTTTCTTGTACCACTTATCACCATAGTAGATACATCACTATATCGATTTATGTCCTTGAAACATCAGTCTTCAGGATCTTTCAATTCCTCTTCTTCAAGCCACTACTCCAGCTGCATTTTCGCTTGTTACACTGATCTGAGGAAACTGGTTGGTAAGCGGGGCTTGAAACCACACAAAGCAGTATTATTTCACTCTCTTCAGTTTAATCAGAACAGGCACAGGTCCAAAACAAATCCTCAGCTGAATTTCCTACAAGCGAAATACTGGACAAAAAAAAAAAAAGCAAGATTGTGGCAAGCATTTATGACAACAAGCTCATCAGCAGCCAACATTTTGCATTTGCATCATTATTAGTCTGATCTGCCAGATCTGATTTTTATAAGTCAGTCCTCCTGAAGAACTGATATACCATATAAAAAGCACACATTGTAAATCACAGAAAACGATGACAGTTTTCATCAGTGGTGAAAGGGAAGAGGGAAAGGCAGATTCTGCAGTGTGCTGCTCTTACTTGTTGCACAATGTAGGCATTTTTTTGACCTGTATCACATCAGAAAAGAAGTGAGGTCTAAACAATTTCATCCCTTTCAAACACAGTGGGCCAAATTCCCGACAGCATGAACTGCTGCATATCCACTGAAATCGATGGAGCTACGCCAGTTCAGCTGAGACCTTGGCTTTGCATGTCAGTTCATTCAGCAATGATTGCACTTGACATGCAGCACAGAACAAGCATTTGTTTTTAAAAAGAAAACAGTGGAGTCTTTCAGTGCTAACCCAGCCTATAAATAGTCCTGGGTCCAAGAACAGGATTAACTGTCCTTAGCTCAGGCTCCTACGTATTTGTGCAAAGGAAGAGTAAGGAGGAGGAAAAAAACATATTCTTCCCTCTTTGGCACACTGATGGCAGGTTTCACCACTCAAGACAAGAAATGATGGTCTGTAGAGCAGGGCAACTTTGCTTTTCGTTGGAACCTACGATGGACATATGCACTTAACGTCCTCACAGGGACTTTCACCCCCACCTGAACACCATGTGGTCACATCCCTCACCTTTCCCAACCAAAGTGCCCAGGGCCAGATCACCAGTTTCTCACAAAGTTCTAAAGGACTGTGTCAATCTCAGCCAGAAGTTGCTAAAGCCATTTTCCCACTAATTCTCTGGTGGCGTGGCCAGGCTTACCCCAGGCATCCCTAGTCACTGAGGAAACAACTGGCACAGCTGGGTTAGAGGAAAAGAGACGAGCCAAAACATGCTCTGGTGATCATGGCCAATAAAGTGATGCCTTTGGAGAACAGCTGAAGATCAGAACAAGTCAATACAAATGCACTGCACCTCTAAGGCTCCCCTTCCCCTCCTGTTTTGAAACCCAGGATGAAATCAGTACGATCACTTGCTCTCCTTTTCTTTCTTGCAACATTATGCAAAATATTGGAGCTTCTCTGCATAATTTCTATCCGGTAAATTAAGTTGCAACCCTATTCCTCCCAGCTTTCTTTTAAGTTCACACGTTTTCCCTGAATAATTGCATGAAACAAATCTTGCTTTGAGGGTTGATTACCAAAAAAGTATTAAATATCTGAAACGTAACACAAGGCATACATTGAACTAATCAAAGAACAGAAATAGCAGAATTACGTTGTGAATTCAGACAGCAACATATTTATAAATACAGATTTTCTTTCAACAAATATTTTGCCGTATTTGCTTAAAAGGCACAATTTCAGGATTTCTAGCAACAAACTCTTAAAAAGCAGACCTATGGCTATAGCTGTGCACTTTGCCGTTGCAAATACTCTGCAACGTGTACACATATCCCTGCATAACTACAGTACAACAAGTCACTCCCTGAATGGGGATTTTTAAGTGCAAAGTCAAGGCAGAACTGCTGCCGGGACAGAAAGCGAATCCTATCAACTTCGATCTGGAGGCGTTGTAGGTTGTGCATCTGACACTGATGTACATGGCACACAGCACATCACCGAGGTCTCAACCAGCCTGGCCTGGGGAAACTTAGTAGCAGCCCTTTCCCTTTATATTCTTTCTTATTTGTGTATGTTGTTTCCTATCTGCTACAGTGCCGGGCAGGCTAAAAAACCAAAGTAAGTGTGAAAGTGCAAGAGGAGCTGCTAAACTTCTGCGCTTCAGAAACGAAGAGCAAGAAAGGAAAACCTCAAGAAAATGCAAAACTACACTTCAACCTGGATTTCGGCTCCAATCAGATCAAGAAATGACCCCTACCTCTTCCCCAGCGTGGCTTTTAAGCATTCAAAGCACAAACTCCCAGTATGCTGCCTGGAAAGCCCAGACATAAAGTTTATCCTTTAATTTGAGGTTTTGTCATTTGACCAGGAGGAGGTAATCAGGGCAAGGCTCTGGACCATGCTGCTCAAAACATGACAACAGACACACCAAAAATCTAAGCTGGCTGCATGAAGCAATTAAAGTAGTGTTTACTATTCCATGACAGTTAACACGTTGGACTGACCTTTCATTTACTGTTTAGTACCGAACATTAAGCTGCAAAATTACTCATGCTTTGCATTTAGTACTGGCATCAAAACTAACAGCATTAGATAGCTATTCCCACGGCGAGACACGCGTTCCCTCTGCCCAGCTGTGCACGTACTTTTATAAGCATTGTATTTGATATTTAACATCATTTCCACAGGTTACATTCATCAGTTACCATTAGGAATTATTGGTAACACTGCTCCAAAATGTAAAAAGCATATGCAAATATCCGGGGTGACGCAGCTGGTAAAATTATGTCCCTTCCTTTCATGCTGGGAGAGATAAAAAGGGAAGGCTGGTGTATGCCCACAGGTCCCTGCGGCGGCTCCCAGCCAGATGGCGGAAGGGGAATACAGAAGTTACCGAGGAAAAGTTTCTTTGTTTACTCTCCTTCGAGCTACTTAGAGCAGCCATGTCATAAAGGGAGGCACAAGACACATTTCATGAGAGCCTGGCAGCCCGGCGACTGGAATGTTCCCCCCGAAATGGGCAACTTTCCATTTGACACCCTTGGGCTGAACTTGGGGAGGAAGGACCTGAAGTTTCCATTCCCCTGCGCGATGCTCTCGTGGAGAGGCTGCCGATGAAAGGGAGAGGTAAACTCTCCAGCAAAGCAGCTTTGCCAGCGTGCTTTTGACTGAACTTAGTGCTATGAGCAGGTAAAATTATGGTTATTCCTATCCTTGGCTGTAATTTGCCTGGTCAGACACTTGGCATGCTCAGGACACTGCATTTTGACAGCAGAGTTCAGGTTTTTGGGTCACAGGTTGCCCCATCCAACACAAACATGGGTCTTTTCCATCTCCCCCCGTGCTCTTTCCAACTTTGACTTGTGTTGCCGTTCTGCTGTGGGCACTGCATCGCAAATACTGATGAACCCTTTCTTCACCTCTGCCTGGAGGCTTTTTCATTACACGTTTCTAAACCTCTATTTGTTACATCTTTTTTGAGACAGCATGATGAGCACTGCAAATGGACAGTCTGTGAATACCAGAATAACATTCAGTTCATATCCAGACCGGAACATTAATAAATAACAACATATTAAGGGATTCTCTGCCATTCATGTTTTTTTTCATATTCATAGGGGCCATTTATATCTAAATCTCTATTTTCTGTATTGCAACTGAAGTTATCTAGCTTATTTTCCCCCAGCTCAAATATTCCCATTGCAGATTCAAAAGGGCAAATTTTCAAAGGCTGCTCAGCATGCTAATTATGATAGAATCGCTGCCGATTTGATCTTGCCTGCTTCTTTTTTAGTATTTCTAGACAGGTGTTTTGTGCAACCAGTATGCCGGCTCAATGGTCAAAATTATTACGAGATTGCTGATAGAAGGCAACTCAGTGTATTTTAAAAAATCGGTATCATTTCTTAAAGAAAGAAGAAACCTACCAAACAAGGTTGTAATTGTATTTAATGCACATTTTGCTTTTAACAGCAATTTGCCAGTTTAAACAGCATAGACCTTACAATGCTTAGTTAGTGAAGAGGTTATAGTGCTTATAAAGTTGTATCTAAAATATACCTTATTCATTCTCTATTGAACAACATTTTTAAGACAGTCTAATGTTATAATTACACACTATACAGTAGCAGCATGTTCACACCACTACAGTTAAGGCCGTGTCAGCATTCTCATCATGAACCTTTTTCAGGGTTTGAACACATCAGCCGTAAAATTACAATGCAGTTTGGAAAAATATGACATCCAAGATGTGAATCTTGCATCGACTTTAGTCAAATAAGAATAAAAATAATAAAACACATATAATAAAGGACTCCACCCAAATTTATTTTGGATGATTGCTGCCTTTGCACAACATGCTCAAAATTTCCAAAATGAAATTTAAAAGAAGTTAGAGGACAGCACAGTCTAATCAGGTTTAGATGAATCTGAGTGCAAAGTGTTGTAAAGTGGGTGCCACAGATGCACAACAACCACTTCTCACATACTGCACATTTTAACATACACAAGGCTTCTTCTGTGTAAATATTTAGACTGGCAGGTAAAAGCAGTTCTACCACCAAGTGAATTCCAGCTGTATACACTTACTAGTCACAATGAAAGTAAATTGTTTACCAAGTCAGCACACCTGCTGCTGAGGTACCATGTTACTCCCTACAGTTAGGATAAGAAACATCTGAATTTTTATGCCATTCATGCCCTGATAATTCAAGAGGGACTCATCACGCTGCCCACCAAGCTGAAGCCATTTGTTTAAGTAAAGAAGGCGGATGAGGCCAAATACTGTATGGAAAGGGACCCAACAGCTTCTTCAGTGAAATGCCAGAGCCTGCCTAGGGAAACTCACCCTTAGTTCATGCTCTAACAGTTTCTTGGTGTTATTAATAAAATGCTTCTTATTGCCATATGGTTTGATTAAAAGAAAATCTCTTGTCAGGGATCTACTTAAACATGTTCTCCCTCTGTTTAAAGTAAAGCACTTTGGTAAGTGCTTTCCTGAAACGTTACCCAATGAAAGTGTGCTTCAGGTGTTGAATTGTCATAGAACCGTGATAAGCTGATGAAACTTTGTGGAGCTGCAGAACCAAGCTCTTTATACATCATTTGCTTATTTATTATTTTTACACTTCCCCATTCAAGAAATTTTCCTTTTGTGACTACCCCTTTTGTTACATCGCTTTTGGAAGCACTCTGTTGCATACTTTTCAGACTTAGAGATAAGCATATAAGACTGAAAAAGAGTTGCCTATTTCAAGCTTCGTGTACAATGCATACACACATTTATTAATAAAAACTTGTCTAAACATCTATTTGTTCTTTGGACCAACCCCAGCCTCCCTAGGTGACTGTAACATGTCTTATAAACCTTTCATGGAAGATTTAAAAATTAGTACTTCAAGACAAAGAAGGAAAACGAATACATTAAAACAACATCAACACAGAGACAGAAGGGGGAAAACGAAGTGGAGACATCCCATGCCAAATTCACTGCTGCACAGGTTAGCAGTGTCCTCTGCTTTCTGCCTTCTGGCAGAAGTTCTTTTATCTCATGGCCTTGGCTGCAAAGCCAAGAGGAAATTCCACGTATGCCCCCAAATATGGGTCACACACTAAAATCCTTCTTCTTAAGAAGGGAACCAATTAGCACACAGCCTATTTCAGCTCTCTGTCCTATCAGACTTTCTGTGCACAGCCACCTATAAAAGGTAACAGTATTTCTCTATCTCAGAAAATTCCTATGAGAACAAATGCATTTACGGTTGCCTGGACCACAGTCACAGCAATAAGGACTACATCAGTACCTAAAATACAGCCTTGCCTCCTTATGCTGATCCTTGCAAACAGAGCAGGTAGTAGACAAGAACTATCAAGACTAACATTGGTAACAGAGAGTTTTATGACACTATATGGTAGTGGCTGATTTAGTTCAGCAAAATTAAGTTTCGCAATAAAAACTCCCTAAGATTTTTTTTTTTTATATAAGGGATCAACACAAGTCAGCTTAAGGAACTGTACAAGAATGACCCGAATTGTACCCCGTTACTCAACACAAGTAGTTTCAGAATCTGTCCACATTTCATGATGGTCCACATAAATTCATATGCAAACATGTATACTGGTTGTACCACGGCAGAAAATAGCCAATTTCTAGCCTCTGTTTCCATTTCTGTATTCCGTGATACCGGGCACGTACCACAGGCAAATGAAATGATACGGCAATAACCCATACAATCCGTATTAAGTTTCCTCACCTGTGATGTGAGTAAGAAGAATGATACAGTGTGTTAATAGGCAGAAATCAGTTACTTACTGCATCAAAGCTCACCTGTAATCCATAAATTTCATAAAGATATTACGGGCTATCATCATGGAAAGAGAAGATCTTCTTTCCTAAATTTGAATTCCCCGTCTTTCACTGAGCTATTAAGAACAAATTCCTCGAAACTTTCAAGATAAATTGAAGCAGAAGTTTCAGCTACAGAGACGTAGTGCAAAGTTTCAGTTTGGCACTGCAACGTTATGGACAGAGAAGAACTTATGGTAAACTCAGTTTCGATTTGGAAAAGAGAATCCTATAATTGAACCAATATCGTCAAATGTATTGCATATTATTGTAACTTCACAGTAATCAAAATCAGACATCAAGGTTTCTATAGAAGCAGCAATCACAGATTGCAGTAAAGTGTACCACTCAAGGGAAAAAAAAAAAAATTGCATTTTGGCAATTTCATAGTCAAGTGTTCCTTATGCTCCTCTGACAGTAATTTGTCAGATATTTTCCTGTTTAAAAGGTGCATATTGTTTCTCCTCAGTCCTCGTGAGACTTCTCTGCAATGACTTTGCATTCATACTGAAAAACAGAAGATGACAAAATTAATATTAATTTACGTAACTAATGAAAAAGACTGCTATGAGGGGGATTTTTCTACAAAATGGCTGATAAAATAGCTTAGCTTACACTTCACCCAGAAAAGTTTGGTCTCCCTATGTTCTGTGCACACACTGTTGGCTGCAATTTCTGTCTCCTTGAGCAGCAGAAAGAGCAGTTCAGACTTAAGGGATGGCCTGACTTCTCCACAAACACGGGAGCTCTTATTTAGCTCCTGGACCTGAAAAGACTAAAAGTATGTAACTGAGAGTGTACAGAGCAAAGTCACAGGCTGTGCTCTGAATAACAGTACTAACGGCTCACTAACTAGATCAAAAAGCAGTGATTACTGATTTCTACCTTACTCCACACCCACAAGACAAATAGCTGGTTGGTATATATGAAGGAAGAAATAACAGGTAGATTAAAACTTTTACTAGAAGGCAATTGACCCCCCCCTCCAAACTTACCATTGCCAGCTGCCTGCCGATATTGCCCATAGTTATTCCACCAGCAAAAAATATACATGGCAACCAGGAACGAACATAAAGGAAATCTGGAGATGTGTATCTGGAAAAGAATACACATTTTTGAGCTCAACGTTGTGCAATACATAGAGTCCTCCAATCACATGAGACAAATCCATAAATTTAAATATTAGGACATTTCAACTAAAAAAGACATGTATTATTGAAATTTAATTACTTGCAGCAAATAACAAAGCAAGCTTCTTATTGATTATAATCGCATTTGTTCAACTAAAAAAAAGCATGCTACATTGTCGGTAAGGTAGCCATTTTATTGAAATAAGCAACTTCCAACTAAAAGTCTCACTTACAAACACATAAAAGCTTTCATGAACAGTCCAACTTATATTACACTCAAAATTAAGTGCTGGCAGCTTTGGAAATCATGTCAAATTCTACCTTTCCAGTTATTCTGATTTTATGTTATGGCTTCAGGAGACTAACATTTAACCTTAAAGGAGTAAATACTTACTGATAAACTCCATTGTAGACCAGAAGTTGTGACACCAATGTGGCCAGGAAAGCAATTCCTACTCCAAGACCAAAGCCACTTCGTGATCTATCAAATGTCCACCACAGTCCAATTGACAGGGCTGCTAATGTGAGAGACAACTGGATATTGTTGGCAAAATCTACTTTCTGTGTGGATTGTTAAGGATAAGCTTGGAAATATCATATACAAGTGTAAAGCAGTTTTCTTCGTTCTGTTTACCATATTTTGGCACAACAGAAAAAAAATACCATAAAAAATACAGCACTAGCAGTATCAGCTATAACACAGCTATCAGGCATAAGGAAATAAGCCTTTTAAGTGTTGCCAATATATCAGGAAACTAAAAACTTATGACACTTCTTCACATTTTTAGGGTCTTAGCACTTACAAGAGTGAAGAGACTATGCCTGATCTAGTTGAAGATGTCCCTGCCCAGGGCAGGGGGGCTGGACTAGATGACCTTTAAAGATCCCTTCCAACCCAAACTATTCTATGATTCTATACACTTACCAGATAATGCAGGCGTTTTATACAGACATACAATGCACACGTTACTGTTCAGAGTAAGGACATCTCATCCTTATCTAGTCCTTTATTACACTAAGCATGAAATCTTAAATCTAGCATTAGACTCCTCTAAATAACAAGAATTTACTGAAAAAAGGTATTTGTCACTCCTACTTAATTGCAATTTTGTTTAATTTACATGCTAGTTTACATTCAGCTAAACATTAAAAGTGTTAATGTTTTCTATAAAACAAAATGTAAATAGTATTACTGTGAAAGTATTCATGTAAATCAACATCGAAGATCAGTTTTGTCTACTCTGTGATAAAAGTGTGAAGTCACTCCAGATATCTTTGCGGTGTTTCACATTCTTCAAAATGTTTTGGAAATACTAACTCATCCTCACTACTCCTGTCAAAAACAGATTATTAAAAAGAAGGCTGTCAAACTGCGTAAGCCTGAAAGCAAATTTATGGGATGACAACATAAAAACACTGCCCTATTTTCTCACAAGGACCTGGAGAGAGACCTAGAGGAAATGAGAAAGAAGTTCAACTAACTGAAATAAATAATTGCAGGATAAAAGCAATAGCATCAGAAAAAAAGTCAAACAAGACCAAAAAACACACCAAATATGGTAATGTGCAGAACTGGTAATAAGCTGAAAAGAAAGCAGTCTGGAGAGCTGTCAAGGAGGAAATACAGACAGGACATTAATGATGTCCTGGAATATGTGTAACAGCTGTTAGAAAACTGCAGGAAGGTTTGCTGTGAATAATCTGACCCATGCAGAGGGAAGCTGTCAATTCTCTTGTATTTCTTAAAAGCAGCGGAGCTTGCATGTGCTTACACAACAGGTACAGTCCCGGTCGGTGAGAACCACAGGACCAGATTAATGCATCTCTGGCAAGGAGAGCAAGGTTTGTCAGGGACAGTGGGAATGACTCTAAACCTTGGCAGCTCCAGCTCATCCGGCCATACTGGATAGGATGGCTGGTGGGAACAAAACCAAACAACAACAAAACCCATCCAAGGGCCAACCCACCTCAGTAAGAATTCAGCCAGCTCTCACATTTTTCACTTAACTTGCCCTCTTTTCCTGGAAATGACGAGATTCAGTAGCATGCAATCAGAACTTCTTAGCATGGTTTCTGCAAACCATGTTGGAGCTGACACTGAAGGAGATGAGAGTTCCAGAGATGATCAACTTTCTTTCTAATTAGTTTACAAGAACCCAGTTTTCACAGACAGATCCTGGTTTTACCGAACAGAGGAGGCACTAGACATGACTACACAAAACCACTAAGACTCACAGCACTGCCAATAAGGTCAGTCCATGTGAAAAACACCCTGTCACCCAGCATGTCCCCAGCTGCTTCAGAGGGAAGGGATGCCAGTTTTGAGCATGCTTGTGCAAGTATGTATCTGAATAGCTACACAATTAGGAGGAGTATAAAGTACTGCATACTGCAACATGCTGACAGGCTTCTAATTGCTCTTACTGAATGACCACAGGAATGGTAACTACTCTCTCAGCATCAAGGTATCATTTGCAGAATGGGGTAACAGCGCTTACTCGCTTTGTGTAGTCCTGGGTATTACCTGGTCCTGAGTTGTCCCCATTCTTTGCAAGGAGCACGTGCTTCACTGATGACTTCAAGACTTCAACCTCTTACTACAGTGTTAAAAGGACATGAACCCTTGGAATGTATTAAATCATTTTTCTGTAATATCTACCACATAAATATTTCCCCGCACTTACTTCAATTATTCAAAGAAAATAAAGACTGTAAGTAAGACAAAGCCTAATATTGAGACATTTCTAAAGATTTTTCAGAATGAAAAGACGTAAGACTTACCAGCTCCAATACTGCTATGACAGTTTTAACACTAACACGTATTCTGCATTTCCCTTGCAAAAATGCTGCACATTATATCTTTAACAACAATTCACCATGACTGACTATGTGAGCTTTGTTTTAGTGGAAACCCATTTGTTACCGCCAATTTCATTAGAATATAGGATACAGCGCTGGCATGATTTATTCCCACAAAGACTGCTACACATCGCATTACACTGGACCATTCTCTCTTAAATTTATGTGGCTCTCCCAGATGTCTGTCCATGCATGGGTACAATAACCCAATCACAGCTGTGGAGACAGGAAAGAAAAAATGTCCAAAAGTTAAAGCACTGGCAATATTTAACTAAAATAAAGACTATCTAGACTTTGGCAATTGTTGTGACTACCAAAACAGATCTTTTAAGGATAAATAGTACAAAACATACATTGTGAAAGAAGAGGAATTTCAAACAATGTCATTATTTTTAAAAGCCCTGTAAAACTTCAGCAGCATCTTCAACCACTACAGCAATGACCAGAAGCAACAAAACAGAGAACTAGGGGTGGAGGATGAAAGAGCTCTGCACCCTACCAAAATCTGCAGTCTCACATTGTAGTTCAAAAAGAGCAGTAATGGCTTGCAGGCTGGCACTTCTGAAAAGCCCACATATCAAACATACATGTTTAAATAACTGCAAAACAAACACACCACAGTAAGGGCTGAGCGTGGTTTATAACATCAATACTTTGTGTCTTCTTTTGTTGTTACAAGCAACTTTTGTTTGGATGATGTTTTTCTCTTCTTCAATGCTACTATAAAGGCTCACACAGAAGAGGGAAAGCTAAGAGCCTACAGCAGCTGTTGAATACAGAAAGCAAACAGGACTTTCAACCCCAGGGAACTGCTATGCTCTTTGAACATTTCTTCATAAATGTGTTCTCTGCTGCAATTGCAGCTAAAAAGACTGTTACCAACACAGCTGAGGAATAACACTGGTGCTTAATGTTAAACTGGTGCTGCAGGAGGGGGGCAGAGCCTGAGTCATCAGTACGGTCTCCAGTGCCCTCAGTCTGGCATGCTGTTGGAGGTACGTTATGGCAAATGCTCTTTATTCTGCCAGAGAGGAAACTGATCTCCAGGATTCAGGAAAATAAATCACCAGTAAAGCTGGAGAGGAAAAAAAACTCCCTGAGCAATTTTCTTGCCAAAGGCATTGGGGCAAACTGATGACTAATAACAGTGACGGATGAAAGGACTTCTCTGAAAGCAGCCTCGATCACCACTGATTATAAATATGCAAAATACCTTTATTCTGTTCATAATAATAAACCATACTGCACAGAAATGTTCATGTCAATTCCAGGAAGGCTGTGCAAGTACAAATGGTAAGAAAATGGGTGAATTATCAGCATCTACCACAGAGGTTCCCTGTATGTACGCTAGCAGAGAAGATAAGGAAAGAAAATGGAGAAGATTGATAATGAAAAAGAATGAATTCAAACACCTCAGAGGTCACTCCTGCTGGGAAAAGTCACTTAAGGCAGTAATATCTTTAAATCATGTGGCTTAAAATCAAGTAGTGCAAATACCTTGCAGGTGACTGACTACACTTCACAAGCCATATCCAGTCTTTCCATCAAAACAATCAACCCATCAGAACCAGAAAGGCCCACAAGTTTCTTCTGAGATGATGGCAAGACCTAGCCTTCACAACTTCCCCATACGCAGCTGCAGACAGTGTTCTGAGATGACCTGTGACAGCATAAGGTGCAGCCTGATGCAAACATTGCAGTGAACATTGCAGACCTTATGCGTTGCTGCTGCAAGTTGGGATTCTGTCATTTCAACCCCCACTACTCCATATATAAAAGATCAAACCTTTACCAGACATGTTTGTCAAGACAATCAGTTAAAAGTATAAAAGAAAAACGCAGCAAATGCAGGATACAAACCAAAAACTAATCAACAATCTCAGCAAGACAACAGAAAGAGGACTAAGACAACTAGTAGATAAAGCTGGTATGTAACTGCCACCATAACATGCCAAATGCATCTCCACAGGAGAACAAAACTGACATATTCAGAGAGATATTTGGAGGGTTTTCTTTCAAATTGAGCTCCTCTATGAGATCTGGGGTGTAATATTTCAACAAGGTATCAAAAAGAAATCAATTAGACAACTAGGAAAAAAAATAGACTTAAATACTATCATTAGCAAAACAGTGACGCCAACTCAAAAACATAAGTTTATTCACTAATATTAATACCCAGAAACGTGAGCTTTTCCATCTTATTAAAACTGACCTCTAGGAAGATACCACCTTTACTGTAAAGGCTCGCTAAAGCAGAATCCTCCAGTACTGGCTGCTAAGAATATCCTCTTAGTAAAGGGTGAAACAGACCTATAGGATCAGTGATCTTCAGAGCCAAGTAGAAAGCCAAATTCTATCAGGCTTGTAACATGGAATACACCTTGATACTTGAAGATGAAAGAAGAGAAAAAAGGGGTATTTCTTACTACCTAGAGTACACATCTCACTTAAACTAGCTAAACATACAAAAGCCTCAACTCCCTATGTGGTCATGGGAGAAACAGAGCATGTTCACATCATCCGACTTGATACACGAATCTAAGCGAGGTGCTCTGTTCTGCAACACGCCTCTACATCCGCAAACTGCGTGCCTGGCCTCAAGTCCCTGAGACGCAGTCAGGTCTCCCAGCTTTATGGACCTAAAGCAATACCTCGAACTGGAATGAGGAACAAATGGAAAGCTGGACCAAAAAAGGGAGCATTACTCAGGGTGGTTTGCTGCGCTCAAAACAAGGTACTGCATGCTGCGCAACCTGACACATCCAGGGTATTTTCAAGGGCTGCCTGTAGAGCACACTCCTGTAATCCAGCCTCAAGGTTACAAGCGGCACCACCTTCTGAAGTCTGTTAAATTTGTACTCTAACACAGCAGAAAAAGCAAAGGTTATGCTCTGCTAACAATATTACAGTAAAACAAGTTAGCAGAACAACAATTTCTGGACACATGCATGCATATCTGTGTATGCACGGGGAGAGCAGAAGGATAATAATAGCTCAAAAAGGGCAGAGATGCTGGAAGAGAAATTTTTATCTTCCACACCTTTCATATAGTTTTTTGTAACTATGTAACTACCTATCCACCCTTTCATCTCCACGCCAGGCACACGTACAAGACTGAACTTACCTGACGCTGTGCCACAGCAAGGTGGTACCCACCAAGCTGAGGAGAAGATGCTTGTGATCACATCAGGGGGGAAGAGAGTAACGTTTCTCTGGATCTGAAGCAAGTTTAATACTAATGCAAGAAATACGCCAATAAAAAACAGCACTATACCACGAATTACCAAATTCATGCCACGACTGGTTACAGATGAAATGTATGGGCCACACTTTTTTGGTAAGGTTGGCGTTACATTATTTTCTGCCATGACTTCTTATGTTCTCAGAGACAACAGGCTGACTGAAGAGGATTCACTTGCAATCAGTATTTCGACTCTCCTCAATTAGGAGATATCCAAACCCTGAAAAATAATAAAAAAAGGGTGAAAAACGCAGATATAGGAAACATTAAATATATTTCTCTTAAATAAATTGGAGATTGGGTTAAAAAATATGGCTATTATATTTTTCTGAATTTTCTGAGGAGGCAATTAGTCATTTGAGAGCAGAACCAACCACAGCTGCAAAAATGCCTTACAAAGAAAACATGTTTTACAAATAGCTTTGTCTGCTAGGAGACAGAGGAGAAGGAAACACGTGGGATGGGTCAGCTAGGAATGTGAAACCACAGAGAAGAGGTGAAAAAATGAAACCGGTATCAGATGGAAGAAAGGCTTACTTGGCAGTAACAATAAATTGTTTTTCTGCCCTCCTTTAAGCAAGAACTGGAGATTATGTAATTCAGAAGCAAGTAAACACAGCCCTTAGTTTCAAGGCAGCCACTGAGGTTCACAGATCTCTCTTCTTGAAGAGATGCCAGAAAACATTTCTCAACTGGAAAGTGAAATCTGAGAAATATTTTTCAGGATGGAGTCAGAATTTCAGCAATCCCGCAGTGCATCCATTTCCGTAACCCCAGATAAGAGGAAACAACTCAGCAAACCAGAGAAGGAATCTCAGTACAGAGAAATGTTTACCGAATTAACATACTTTTTGTGAAAACTGCCATACATTATTACAAACCATAATTGTAATCGGGCACAAAAGAACCTGAGAGTGAAGGGAAAAGGACTCCCCCAGCCCGTGCACTAGGTAGCGTCCTACATGAGTAACTCTGCCAGCACTACAGGAATGGCAGAGTTCCCATCCCAATCACTCTTTCAAAAAAACCCTGTCCATCAAGAGTCCTGTTATACATGGATTCAGTGTCACATTCATGTATAACAACTATTTTGATCGACAGCTTAGCCACCTGGAACTTAAGAAAAAAAGCCCTGACATTGTTTTTAAATTTGAAACTGCCAACTGGTGGCGGCTTTTGTTAACTCTTACTTATGGCCACGGGGGCACAAGGGGAGCCATACCAGCACATCCATCCCCCTTCCTCCCCAGCTTCAGCAGATCCCGAGGAAGCTCTCTGAAGATGCAGCAGCAGTGCAGAGGACGCAGCATTCACTTTTGCTGATTGAAAGCCAAAAGGGAAGTTAAATACATCCAGGCTAGTTAAGATACTACAGGTAACTGCACAGAAGACGCGACACCATACCGTGGCATCCTCCATCACTCAGAAAAAGTTCCAAGAGGCAAAACAAAAGGAAAAAAAAAAGTTCTGATCACATGTAACTTCCCGCTGGCAGTTCAGGGAGGCAGCAGAGTCCTCCTAAGAATACAGGATCTCTTCTACACGGCCAATTCTCCGCATTATTTGTAATCATGAACACATCTTGGGGGGAAAGAGGGCAACCATGGTGTCTCGCTTCTTAGTCAGCTTCCTGACTCACACTGAACAGATGTCTGCATAAAGGCTGGCGCTGGCAGTTGCACTGCAACACACTTCCCTCAAGCAAAAAGGAGGTGCTCCAGACTTTTTTTTCCCATCCTCTGGATGGCACGGCAGTGGAGCTTGGGTAATACATTTAGCCTCCAGGAAAGAAAGCACAGAGTCACAAATACATCAGTATTTCAGCTGAGAGTCTCCCCTGTCCCTGGGGGCTTTGCCCACCAGGTGATCACAGGAATTTACAGGAGTCTTTTCAATACATGACTGTAAGTCCCAATTACAAACTCTGCAGGAATACTGTACCTTATGGGGGCTTTTAAACTGTTACGTCCCTTCTTCGCTTTAGCTTGCCTAGGAAAACAAGCTAAACTCTTGACTCTCCACTGACTTCACCACCCCAACAGCTCTTGGCACTTCCTGAAGTCTGCACATCCCTTTTTTTCCTTTAATGCATGACCAGAGCTGATGTATACAATCCCAGGTTCAGCCCTCACAGCCTTGTACAAGAAAGTTCACACTTTTATGTCTCTCTTTAAATGACCTCTTCTGCTGCACACCGAGGATTGCAGTTTCTTTTTTCATAAAGCGGTTGCTCACATCCTGCGATCCATTACTACATTCTCTTCTTTCCTGTTACTGAACTCCTTGTTCCTCGGTACCACCCCCAAACCTTGCATGCTGAATTTCAGCCCATAGATATTATTTACTCTGACACCCAATGTCACTCCGTTTTTCCGACAGGATATCTCAGTCCTCTTTGGCCCTGCAAACAGTTCCCAGCTTTGGGTCACCAGCAAACGTCATTCCTGCATCCTATTTTGTGCACAAGATCATCAACTAAAATACTGAGCGAGATCAGCCCAAGTCCCTGTCTTTGATGAAATCGATTAATAATTTCCCCACAGCCATTATTTCCCCATTTTATACTACCTCTTGATATCTGCCTCTAACAATCAACTGTCCCACATGCCAACAGCGATGTAAACACCGATCAGATCTTCTTTTTTTCCCCCCTAGAAATGCTGATGATCAAATAAAATCCAATTTTATTCTGGCATAAACCAGTTTCAGAATATAAAACTTGCATTTACCCAACTTCCATTTATTTAACACATCATTCGGCAAATATACGATATTTAATTGTGAAGGCTTATCAAAACATAACAGGACTTTGCTATGCAAGGAAATCACTTACTGCTTTTATACAAGCACTGCAGCTGCAAGTCATTCAAGGCACCAGCACCAGCTTTTTACTACGAGGTAAACAGCCTGACCACAGCAAGGGCACTTGGGTGGGTACGCATCAGTGAATATTTATAACAAGTAATGCAAGGTCCCAAACTAGCATGATGCAGTAGTTTCCATCCTGGTTTCTCACCCTACGCATATTGTTCCAATTTGTTTTATCCCAGTTTCCAAATTTTCTCCGCTCATTGGCTCCGAGACCTTCCGGCATGCCACAAACAGAGCAATGGGGAACGGAGCAAGGTGACCAACACTCATGTAAAGATTCTTCAGTGCCTCGGACAGCCTGGGTTCACAATGCTTAGGCATGGCAAAGGTATTTACTACCACCATCTTTCATGAAAACTGAAATTAAGATCTCTAAAGAAGACATCACCTCATTCTTCTGGACTGGAAGGCTAGCGTGCCTGCAGACAGAGGAGACGATGTCTCTCTCCTTTTACGCCTTGTATTTTACCGAGGGTTTCCGCTCAGATGGGAACAGTTCACGTATTGAACCAACACTACTTCTGAGCCTTCATCTCTTGGGAATGCATATTCAAAACTGTAACACCACACTGAAAGCTACAGGCTTGGCACTGCCACCAAGTCTCAGCTGCACTTCCCCTCCTCGGCGGCACCCGGCTTCAACCCAAGCTTTTTGACATACCATGCGACAGCATTATATACGATTCGCAAGGCAACCACACGATGTCTGGCATTGCGCAAAAAGTTAACAAGTAAATTATCACCCTAGACGTTTTCAAAGCACTTAGTCACTTAACTGTCTTCTAATTAGAAGATCCGTCCTGCAAGTGCTTCCCAGTGCTCTTCATGCCCATGAAGAGCCTTCTGCTGTGTGCGATTCACAACTTCTGACACGATACAGACACATTAGGAACAACGCAGTGTAGCCGGGGCCAAGAAAGAGAAAATTTATTTAAGCAACACCGCGCAGGAGATGGCAAAAATGGTGAAATGACAAGAAAACCATCTGTCTTCTATGAGGCAACGCCAAAAGCAAGCCACCCCCCTTCTCCGGGCACCAGGCGAGGCGGCCCTCCCGGCCGGTCTGCTCCGGATCCCCCGGGTCGAGAAGCCCTATCCGCCCGGGCATCAGGCCGGTCGCTTCAGGCCAGCGTTAGCACCTCCAGCCCAGGCCGGGCCCATTAAGCAACGCCCGCGGAGGGGCCGC
>NW_009204338.1:0-13626 GCF_000690835.1 Fulmarus glacialis
ACATGTGCATGGCCCCCAGGGCCCAGCCTGCCAAAGGGAGACCTTCGAAGGTGTGATTTGTAGTGACAAACCAAGCACAGGAACCATGATCAGTTTCAGTTGTCAATGGAATAACCTTTCTGAGGGGGCGAGGGTGTTGGTTTTGGTTTATTTCCCCCTCCCTTTCTGCAGCTTTGCAAAGCTGAGCCCAGGAGTGGGCGAGGAGCGAGGCCTCATGTTTCCACAGGGTTTACAGGGTTCAAAGCTAAAAAAGGACTTGGACGTCATCACCCATGACCTGTATTTTACAGGCCATTACATTTCATTCAGTTATTACCCTGTGTTGTGATCAATGGCTGATGTTAAACAAGAGCCTTCCCGGCTCCAGGAAGTTCAACCACTAAGCGCTGCAGGGACAAGGAAGACAGAATTGCCACAAGGAAATAACTCAGTTTCTGAAAAACAGGAGAGATCATAGCAAGTTTAGCAGTCACAACAAGAAACAGCACTGGTTAAAAGAGAGAAAGGGCGTTAGAGGTAGATCTTTTCACATAACAGCATCATAATATCCATTAAAAACTTGTTCTTTATAATTAAGATACGCTCTCAGTATCAGCATTTTTCACGGTAGTTTGATATACATTGCATCACTGCAGAAGTGTTGCAGGAAGCACAGCAGCATTTTTAAAGAGGCTGCCTTACATTAAGGAAAGAGCTGTAAGGTTAGATGGGTAGGAGGGGGATTATTTTACTGTAAGTACATTTATACTGCACCTAAAATATAGGCCCTGAGCTTAAACTCCAGTCCAAACTCCCCTCACACCTACAATTGCCAGTTCTTCATGTTTGATGTGGAGATCTTGGATTTCGGCATGACAAATTCAGTGTCCTACCAGTCTGAGAAAATTTTGGGTGCACCAGAGAGTGATTCTTGACACCATTCCTTGGAACAGCCCCTAGCCGAAGAGGAAATCAACAGTTACCACATCAACAGTTGTGCCCAGATATCACATTACTTTTGACAAAGCTTGTTGGTGGGTTTTTAAGATAGTTTTTCCAACAAATTTCCACTAGTTGCAGCATGTTTTGGATTTGTTAATTCCAGCTTGCATGCAATCTTCGCATTGCTGCTGGAAAACATAAAGAAGCAGATGAATAGCTACATCTTCTCAGCGACTTAAAGAAAAGTGTTGATGAACAGTAGTTCAAGTTGAGTAAACTGTGAATAAGAGCAACTGCTAGGCTTCCCCTATAATGGACATTTTTTTAAATGCACGTTTAATGAACTAGGTACTATATTCTTTTACGCTTAGAGAAGTCTGAAATATCATAGGTTTTACAACTTAGTAAATGACTTTGCACAGGAGATTTCCTGTGTATTAAATTACCCAACATCATGGAACTTTATTTTGAAACTAGTAATATAGAACTAAACATTCAGACAGCATATCTGCAGAAATAATCTTCCAGCATGAGCTCTTTAACAGTCAGGTAGCAGGCCTGTCTTTTGGTGAGGTTTGGTAAGTTTTCTCAGCAGTGGGACACCATGTTCCTTCCTCCCCCACTTCTGGTAAGACAAAATGATTTCTAATGCTGATTTTGATAAAAACGAAAAGGTTTTTTTGCTCTTTGTTGTCTTCGTACCACGCCGCTAATCCTGGGGTTTGATTCACAGCATCTTGCATAAGGGAGGCTAGCAGCAATACCTTTCTCAGCCCCATTTGAAGGACAACTCATCTTCCTTTGCCAGAGGCACCCAAGGTGCCGAGGAGCCATCAGGCCCCCCTGCACGCAGGCAGGCACAGGTGAGCCCACCTCGGCTGCCCTGTTGGGCTCACAAGAAGGTCCCATGGCTGGCAGAGAAGTCAGCACAGCATTCCCCCTTAAGACACCCAACATCAGGACAGCTAGGATATAGAGAGGCTGGGGCTACCCTGGCACGTGGTCTAGCAGGGGTTAAAGATGTAGGTTCCCCCTTATAGCAATGCAAGGGCACACACCAATAATCAGGGAGCAAGTCTGTTTTAAACTGCTTTTTGATCTGAGCGGCTGAGGTGCAATGCGGGCATGACCTGTGCTTATCAGATACTGCATAGAAACTCCTGGAAGTAGCACTTTGAAGGCTGCTAACGTTATCAAGACTGTGGAGGGGAAAAAAAATACAGCACTAAAGCTGTATCGTCTTGACTTTCTGTCTTCTCTGCCTGAGCGTCATGCCAGATCTAACTCCGTTCCTATAGATACAAAGGATCAGAAATTGAAAACGCTACAGAAAAAGAAAAGATCAATCATAGCAGCACCGGTTTGCTGTCCATGCAGATGCATCCAAAAGGTCACACTCCATATATTGACTTTGGTTGAATCACAAAGTGGCACAGCAGCTAAGCTGAGCTAGTGGCAAGCTGTCATTGAAAGCAGCCCTTCCATTCCTTGCCCCCAGCTATGTGATCTTGCCAGTTCCTATGTGATGGTATTTGCACTGGTCTGACTCTTCAATGAGTCCTAGAGCAGCTTAAAAATTAACTCTAGAAGGAAAAGAAAACAGTGGATGCTCTTTAGCAAGCAAACACAAGTGTAGCAGAGGAGAGAAGGAATGCAGAAGGAAGACTGATGGGTGTAGCAGAAGGAAAAGATTGCAGAGGTGACCATTCTGCAAATTGGGTCACATATAATGGCTGTTACAAGAAAAATCCTATCAGAGATGTACCATAGCTGAGGGAGACTGTAAGCCTTTGAGTTTCAGAGTGAATTTCTATGACTTTAAATTGGCAGAAAAGAGGCAAACAACAAGGCCCATGTGGTTTGTGAAGATCAGAGTTGGGTGACGGCTTAGGTGCAGGGAGCTGGTGCCTCACGAGGCAGCGCGTGACCTCAGTGTGGAGTACCTGTCCTGTACTAGACATGGGACTTTCGCAGGGTGGAGCGGGACAGCCTCACTTTACTTCAATGTACAGACATTTACCTCATGCTCCGTGTGCTCTAAGACAATCCTGAAGAGGTACTATCGTGGAGTAGCTCATACACAGGGTACGCCAAGGCTTTCTTCACGTGAATATCCTAGGGGGACAAGCTGTCTGGTGTGGAGACAGAAACAACACACGAACACAAAGTCAAATGCCAAACAGAAAGTGGTGTCACTCAACCTGCACGGCTACCTCCATTTGGTGCAACACAAAACAGCAGTCACAACTCAGAAAAGCCACATTATACATCCTTGGTAGCATGACTCTAAAGGGACCAGAACAAGAAAAATTATTAGATGAATCCCAAGAGAAAAAGCTTGCAGACTGAAGCTTTAGGTGGCACAGATTAAAAGATCTACCTTTCAATTAAAGCACGGACTCCTGAACCTGCTTGCACTATGCCTAAGAGAAGTGGTTCGCAGCACACAGCAGCAGAATGAGTAGCCTACGCAGAGCAGACAATGAGCTGCAGCTTCCTTGCAGCAAAGCTGGTGAAGAGAGTTTGAAGGGCGGAGAAGCTATATCAGGAAATAGCTCAGCAAAATCCATCTATATAGCACCTGCCTCACAGAACACTCAGGGGAAAAAAGGGGAAAAAAGAAGAGAGCAATTAATTGATAGGAGGCAGGAGATGAGGGGAAGCTTATATATAAAGCAGGAGCTCAGAAGGTCGGTAAGCAGCATGGTCACTGCTCAGAAGACACACAAGGTTCATCCTCACATAGATCCGAGCAAGTTCATCACAGAAGCAGTGCAGAATTATTTGCTACAGACAAAGAAGCACTTCTTGTTCCCAGTGACTGATGGTGGCAAGCATTGGGAGCTCAGGAAAGCAGCTCCCTCGCTGTGTCCTGAGACCCAACGAGTGGGAAGGCTCAAAACACACACTGGGTGATTGTTGGTGGGGGTCAACTGCGGCAAGATCGATCCCAAATGGCACCACATACACTAGACCTGTTGGCAAGGTTCACAGTCGTGGTAGCGATGCTGCTGTACAGGCGTGGATGCAGCAGGACAGAAGCTGTGAGAGATCACAACCAAAAGCTCAGCTATCACCTCAGAGGTCATGAAAACAGACCGAAGGGTAAACTAAAACCAAAATGAAACTGTCTTAGTATCCCTGAAACACTTGACCTGACTAAACATTCAAAGGCAGCATAGTAACATGCCCATACCTGAAATATTAATTTAGTTCAAAGACTATTAGCAGTTGTAAACCAGCAGAATTTCTTCCAAGTTTCTCGGATGACCTTGAAACATGCAATGTGATAGAGCGGTAACTACATCCACGCTTCCCTTGAATCCACTGCTGAAATACAATTTCAACAGATTCAGTGGAAATTCAGGGGACTGTAACTGGGGTGAGAGCCTTGCTCTTGAAACAGGAAGAGCCAGTAGGTTTGTGCACCATGGGTCAGTAGAACAGAGACGTACTGAGTTGGGAAAGGAATGTCTTGCAGGAGTTTGCCTTTGTGAAAATTTGAAACAGCATCTGGTAGGGGAAGAAGCCATCAGAGTAAGAAATAACCTCTCTTCTAATAAAAATAGAGAAGGCAATAGGTTATTGTCACTAGCAATGAGACAGCATTTACAGAGAGACACTGTTGGCAGTCCCACAATGCCTCCAGTGTATGCTGTTGAAATACTACAGTTTATGTCTGTTGCAAAAAAACTATGCAAACCTGATTTCCTACCCGCAGTAGACTATTAGCATAGACACATGGAATTGAAACAGAAATACAGAGCCCTCAGTCTATTGCAAAATCCAGAAAATACAAGAGGAGAGAAGGCACCAGCCAAGCAGTTGAACTCTGGTTTCTAGGTGGAGCACACAAGGCAAAGATTTTGTAAGACCCGCGTTCATGATTATGGGAAAGACAGCAGGTAAAATGCTTCATATCACTGTTGTGAACAGCAAAAACACTGGGACCAAAGAGAACTACTGCCTGGTAAGCGGTTGTGATATATATGGAGAAAGTGAAGGCCTAAAAGCCAAAAGCAGCAGTGGAAATGGAAGAAGAGCTCTATCTGAATGCAAGCCCAAATATTTTCCCTGTAAACCACACAAACCACCTCTCTGGTATAAACAAGTTCTTGAGACACCTGTGAACTCAGTAAGAGCCATGAACCAGCACCAGCCTGGTGGTTGCAAACCACTCACCTGACATGAGTCAGGTAACTAATTTTAGTTGGCCAGCACTGTGTTTATGCCTTTTCCCCACTCAGGCCAACCATGTTGCTGACACCAGTCGACTGGCAGCAATAAGTGTGAAGGTAAAATTGCAAAGAGGGGGTTCGGATACCTGCCACTGGGAAAAAAAAGCATGCATGTGATTCCTGAATACAGAATTGTATCCAAGAACATGTTAATAGCAGGTATAATGCTTTGATAGGGCACACAAATAGGGATCCCTGTATCCACTAGCAAAGAGTAACCTCTTCTTTGGATGTCCTGATAACCCCCAAACACCAGCAAGTACATGCCAATGTGCAACATTTTGTTGAAAAGCAAGTCACGTTGACCCTCAGTTTTAATCACTTAGTTTCAATCACTTTTCATGGAAGTGAAGCTGTATGTGTTATAGATAGACAGGTTTTGGCCCAGGGGGGGAACGCTGCCTTGGTACACAGCCAAGGCAAGTGCTGGACTAGGAAGGGGATATCCGTATTTCAAGAACTGTGGGCTGTATGACATACAAAGAAAATGCATGTCTTAGAGCAGCCTTCAATTCTTTTCTAATTCATACGTGATGATAGAGCAGCTGATAGTGTCTTGCAGATCCTGGCGTGCTCAGAAATAACTTAAATCCACATTTTTGCTTTGTCTGCTATGCTGCAAGTACTATGGGACAGCTCTTGAAAAAGAGCAGCAAAGAATCGAGATCAAAGTTTACAATTTAACTGCAATTTATGTCCTTACCCCTTCCATAAAGATCAAGGCATTCAGCAATTCATACTAAACATCCCAACAACAATAATTTTGACATAACTACCAAGAAATATAGCATTTGCTGGTTTATTTGAGAGAAAAACAAAGACTCGGCTTGTTTCATCATAAGTCACTAACACATCTAAAATAACTATAATAACTCTATACCAATTAAGTTTATAAGCACTATTTTAGAGGCATTTTACTCCCAGTTGGTTACAGAATACAACACTTCATTTGGAGCAGTCTTTTCTTCTTCCAGCACATAACAAAGCCTCCATCTTGTAAACAGTCACTTAACATTAGTTCCCAGCTTGTGAACTGGATCACTGGAGACCAGCACGGGGTGGGCTGGGGGGCAGAGGGTATGCTGAGGGAGAGACCTGAGAAGAGGAGGTGAGAACTGCTCTTCCAGGTGTGGTTTTGCTACTCCACCTGTAGCAGAAAGCACTTCCCAGCAGCGCAGCGCAGGCTTGCAGCATCTGGGAGGTGAGCGGGATCCTCACACAGCAGACTCCTTCTGCCTTCCAGTGAGATCCAGGTCCTGCAATCGCAATATGGGGCTGTGAACTTTCCACCACTCCAAAACCTCATGTGCTAGGTACCACTGACCAGGCACAACTGGAGCTGGGTGGGAGCCACAGGTAGGACCAGTGCTCAGATGAGGCCTGCTAGAAAGGTAGCACTTTTCTCTGCAGCCTCCCTCCAAACCCCGTGATGTGACTTGTCACTGTCCCTTTCCAAACAACACCGTAACATGAGAGCATCTCAGTCTTTGCCAAACAAGACACTTGTGAGAACCGAAGTAATTGATTGTTTAGGGCAAGTTCCTCTCATTTTTACTAAAGCAATAAAACTGCTGGAGATCCCCATCAAACGAAGACCTCATTGCACTACACTGTGCAAAAATGCAGCTACTGGCCAGAATCTCTTGCATTATAAGTATCAAATCATTTTTCATACACACAGGCTTGAATGTTTGGCAACAATGCATATGGTGAAGTAAGAGGCATAATATCAAGGATCACAATGGAAATAATAGATTCCTCTTGGGAAGAGATAATATGCAGTGTTTCTCGTAAGACTGACTGCAAAAGACAGCTCAAAAATTGTTGACATGGGCTAAATGCAGGTTCTTGCAGTGCTGGACAGGCAGCACTCCTCCCTTTATCTGCTCCTCTTCCTCCAGATAAACACTGTTAGACTGGGCAACGCACACCCAGCAGGATAGCTTTCCTTCTCGCTGGCAGGTGGAGTTGCAGCCTGCTCTTGGGCATGGCAAAATAAAGGCGATCCAGTTAGCTGCAGAGTTTCATATCCTATATGTAGTGGAGGCCAGGAAGGTGCCCAGGGATGGGTGGTGCTCTGACCGATTTCTCATGACAGTTTCGCTCCCAGGAGTTCCTCCCTTGCTGCAGAAGCTGATGGGAGTGGAGGGTGCTCACCTTTACGCAGAATCCATCCATAAGGGCACGCGTCCTTATATTCTCAATGTTCATCCATTTAAGAACACCTACCTGAATGTCCTTTCCTGTTCTCCCCAAGTTTTTTTTGAGCCACCTCCCTCACCTTATGCCTTCAAGCGCTTTCTTAGAATTAATGCCTCACACTCTATTTTTAACAATAGGAGCTGAACATTGAAATGTCAGAGCTAAGTGAAGCGTACGTGGAGAGAAGGGGAAGGAAAAGCAATTTTCCACCCATCCCCCCCATCTGTGATCTGTACATCTCTGTTAATATGTAAAACACAGAGCAGCCTGTACAGCCTACATTACATGTAGCAGTTAGAATAGGGATAGTTTTTCCATGTGTTGCCTACAGCACTGAAAACACTGCTATTACTAAAACACCTAAGCAGTGATGCAGATTACCAGTTGTGCTGGTTTTGGCTGGAATAATTTTCTGCATTGTAGCTAGTACGGGGCTATGTTTCGGATTTTTGCTGGAAACAGCATTGATAATTCAGGGATGTTTTAGTTACTGCTGAGCAGTGCTTACACAGAGTCAAGGCCTTTTCTGCTCCTCACCCCACCCCACCAGCGAGCAGGCTGGGGGTGCACAAGAAGCTGGGAGGGGACACAGCTGGGACAGCTGACCCCAACTGACCAAAGGGATATTCCATACCATGTGACGTCATGGTCAGCATATAAAGCTGGGGGAAGAAGGAGGAAGGGGGGGTCGTTTGGAGTGATGGCATTTGTCTTCCCAAGTCACCATTACACACGATGGAGCCCTGCTTCCCTGGAGATGGCTGAACACCTGCCTGCCGATGGGAAACAGTGAATGAATTCCTTGTTTTGCTTTGCTTGCACGTGCGGCTTTTGCTTTACCTATTAAACTGTCTTTATCTCAACCCTTTCTCACTTTTGCCCTTCCGATTCTCTCCCCCATCCCACCTGGGGGGAGTGAGCAAGCGGCTGGGTGGGGCTTAGTTGCTGGCTGGGGTTAAACCATGATACTAGTCCACAGTGGTTCTAATAAGTGAAAGAGAAAAAACAGAAGTCCCTGAGAAAAACCTTTCAGGTTTGGGCGTTTAGACGGCAAGGGTATATCCTTTATCTGTTTCATGGGAGCCTAGAGAGCTGTTTAGAAAGGATGAAAACAGCTAGCAAACAAAGTGAAACAAATCTTCTTAGTACTCTGAAGAAAATAAAAAGTAAGAAGGAAAGTGATGGTCAGGGAAAGCATTCAAGCCCTTGTATGACAGATAGGCGGGCGATAGAGATTATTTTTACGGAAAAAATGGAAACAGAAGTTAGAGATTGCAACCAGCACTTTACTGATTTTTTTTTCCCCAAAACATTCTGTATTCTCTGTGATTGCAAAGAAGCAATTGATTTTTCCAACATATTAAGCTGGAAATTGTTAGGGTGATTGCAACCGTAATGCAAAGACCTTCTGCTCTGACGAGATTCCCCTCTCTGTAATTACAGTCCACATCAATGAGGCGTGTTTCATAAACCGTTTCAGAAGTTTTGTTCTGAAGTCATGAATCACCTTTCTTTGTGCATATACAACACAGCTCAAGCTCACACAAACCAGCAGCAAGCTCCTCACACCTTTCATCTATGGCCACTTGTCCTTCAGGCCAGCAAGTCCTACTGCAGCAGCATCTCTTAGGTGACAAGTCACATGGCTCCACATCTCTCTCAGCAAGCACTGCCCATCAGCGCGGGGGCATGGGGACCTTTTGGTCCCATCCCCGAGTGGGTTTGGCTTGTATGGGGCAAACCTCTACACGCCTCTAGGACCTCCTCGGACTGCTTTTGTCTGGATGATTATGCCAAGTGTGCCTGATTTCGGTCACTACAGTTTGTTAAAATTGGGATTGGGAAAACATACACAAAAAACTTATAAAATGCCTTTCCCGAGCTGTGTTGGAGGCACTTATTCACATACGCTAGGCACATATTCACAGCAACACTGCATCTTTCATTCACAGCATCTCCAAATTACCTAGTGCCTCACATACATACTGACTTTGGACAGGGTGTGGGTATTTAACCAGATAAGTGAAGAAGATTGACTTCAAGACAAGCATATATTTAAAGGCTAATTACCAGGTGCGCCTCACATTTGCAACATCTCTGCAATAAAAACTCTGAAAATTGGCTAGCGCTCATGTTTTTAACAGAACACCATCCAGTATTAAGTCAAAAGTCTTAATAAATCTAAAATATATTACAGTACATTTATCAGCCAACTTAGTAAATTCCTCAAGCATGGAATCAGGCTTGCTTTACAATAACTCATTTTCATTAACCTGTATTGATGGGCAATAATTATATTTGTACATGTCAGTTCCTTTGAAGCCCCATGTCATTTTTCTGTCATTTTGCCTACAACTGGTGTCAGGCTAACAAGCCTATAATTAGTGGCTCGTCACACCCTCTGAATTCTGGCACGGACTCAGTATTTTCCCAGTCTTCTGGAATTTATTTCTGATTCCAAGGTGTTTTGTGAACATCTTTAATTGCTGATGTTGAAAGTTGTGTATGACTCTGCTAGGATGCAAGCACAAATATTTTTAAAAATATTTCTGCCTGTTCTGCATCACTGATATCAGTTTTGCCTGCTGTTTCTAGTGATGGGCCTAAAATGTTGTCATTGTTCCTAATAATTGAATGCTTTCATATTATCCTTGGCTGTCATTTGCAGAATTTTTTCTGAAATCTTTACTTACCTATTTTCAACACTTAATAATTTCGTACTTATATGGATTGATCTTTTTTGTTCACTGTGGAAATTATGTCTTTTCAATGGCTGATTTCCTTCTGGCACTGAATCATGACTGATATTTAGTCCCTCCTTGACAAAGGGGGAAATTTGACATTTTTCCATCTAAATAAACTTCTCTGGAATAAATTCCTACATTTTACCTCCCATACACTTTTCTCATAATTTACCCCTGCTTCAGGAATTTAATTTTCAGGGTAACCAATACACATACACTATTGGTGGCTAGTGTGCAGTGCTTGCCCATATTGAACGTAATCAGATCACGATCATTGGCCCTGAGGCAACCAAAGCTTTCCAGTGTAGCCATTAATTCTTTTTTATGAACAGAGACTGTAACATAAAGCCTGAGCCAACAGCTAAATTAAAGTCACAGAGATTATATTAACTCCAGAAGTTCCTACCTTTTGAATATCTGATTTTGCAATAAAAAACCATGTTCTTCTAAAATAATGCTTAGGGGAGGAGGTAGGAGAGCAGAGAAATTGTTTCTCTATTTTTCCTTTTTTAAAAACTCTGAAAATACTGATTCCCTGCTCCCTGATTTTGCCTCTACCAGGAAGGATCAGCACCGGGGCTGGAGGTGACTGGCTCTCCAAGAGACAGTGGTCTGTAGGACATCGCAGACTGTTCGGCAGGCGGTTGTCTTCTTGGTGGCCACGTCCTATAGAGGACAGGCAAGAGTCAAAACTATGTGCGGAATATACAAAGTCTATGGCCCCTCTCATGGATTTCTCCTGGGCTTTGCAGGGGATCGTGTGTGAGTGGCCACACGTTTTCTTCCCCAGCCCTTCTCAAATTTGACCTCTTCTGCTCCCAGCAATCCCAGCCTCATCTCTTCCCATTCCTCGCTCTTTGTCCGATCCCAGCCTCCTACATTTTCTCACCCAGCCCAAATCTCCCCTCATTTCTCCATTCTCCCCTTCCTCTGTCCTTGTCTAAAATTGCTTACACGTCTCCAAGCTCTAGCTCCTATCCTTCCTATATTTAAACAAAACAACTTCTCCCTCCTCGCTACCACCAGCCAGAAAAAGAGGGATGTTGAGAGGCCAGGAAAAACAGGACCCAAGGCCATGGTAGCCCAGAGCTGCAATTACACAGCCCAGAAGGAATGGTGTCCAGCTCAGACAGACTCTCCAAGGTATTTAGCTCACAGCTGTGGCACAGATCTACAAAGCATGTGCTAACTGCATTTTTTTCCCCTAAAAGGTCTATAACTTGGCCATATTTGGGTTCATTTTTCTGGAGATACAAAATATACAAAAGTCATCTACGGTTAAGTTTCATGTCCCTCCTATAAAACACGGGGGCCAGCTAGAGTTCCCAAATGAAAGACAGAAATTAACATCATCAAAACAATACATATTTTCTAGTCCCATTCTTGGAAGTGACTGAACTGTTTTATTTATGCCCTTAAATTTCAGCTAAATGAGCAGATGCCCAGCAGGGAAATTTTCATTCCCAATTGTTACCATTTGGCAAAGTTATAAGGAAAAGAGAACAGGAGCTCATCATGGAAAGCATTGGACAAACAACAATAGACAGTGCCACTATTAATACAAATCTTTTTATTTTTAGTTTTCCTATAAAATCTTTATTAAATATGCAAAGGATTTGTTTTACTTCTATTTTCCATTGCATTTACATGGGACTTTTGACTGAACGCTCTGGGGAATCAATGAGAGCTAATAGCACCAATAAAGTGCAAACCAACTGCTGAGATGAATACAAGCTGAGGAGCTTTTGGAGGCAGTTTTATACAGAGAGGACGTTATGAAATGGGACTTACTGATTAAAAAATATTTAAAGAAAAGATAACATGCACCAGAAAGCTAAGGGAAGTAAAACCTTAATGCCTTTTAGTTGAGTTTATATATCACTCCCCGCTATGGCAACCAAGAATCTATTTTAATGCATATAAGAAAATGAATAACAATGAAAATACTATAAGGATATGAATAAAAAGAGGAAATGGGGAATAGGAAATAAGAGAAACTTGTAGAAATTATCAACTTGGGACGAAGGTTGTACCTTAAGTTTTATATTAAAGTAATTACACAGATGGACAGAAATCCAGCAGCAAGAAGAAAAGAAGGGATGGGAAGTTCTCTTTCTATGTTCCAGTAATCACTAAATAATAAGAGCATTAAGTCGCAGCAGATGTGCACCAATACAGCTCTCTTACGTGCTCAAGTGCATTGGAGCTGGGCTCCTTCAGCCAACTGAGAATTGCACCAGTCATGGCCAAGTGCAGCCCTGGCCCCATTTTCTGCAAGCTGAGCAGAAGTGGCTTTTTTTTTCCAATTGCAGGTCCCCTCTTTCCCAAATCCTAAACAACAGCAGTAACAAAAAACTCACACAATGTCACTGGTTCTTCTGTCCATCTCTTTGGAAACACTTTTTACCTCTTTTAAACATTTTCTCCTCTTAGAAACTCGGTTACTCTTCCAGAAGAGCAAAGGTACTTTCAGCAGATTTTTTCAGTATGCAAATCTGACAGTGAACTATTGAACAAGCTCTCTGTTGTATTTTCATCTGAAAATGGCTGGATAAACTCCTGGGAGAGAAATGCACCAACAGTTAGGAAATATATATTTATAATATTTATTTTAAAAGGTTATTATGCATGTAATATATAAAACCTTCCCTCTCGGGAAGTCTCTGAGTTGGAAATAGCCAGAAGATTATTGACAAGAAATATCATTTATGCTTGCCCAGCAGCAAACAGTGAGCATCCTGATTCAGCCTCGTCATTGCGTTTCCAAAGCACCTTGGTCTCCTAAGCAAGGAATCGTAAAGGTTACAGGGACATTTGCCAGTGTGCACTGTAGTATTTCCACTATGTTTTACTGGGGATTGAAGTAAAAGTTGCTTCTTCTGTTTGGGTTTGTTGTTGTTGTTGTTGTTTTCTAACACCATATCAAACAGGCCTCTCTGTTTCCTCCCATTGTCTGAACCATCAATGAATACAGATCTAGACTGGCTGTTCAAAAGTATCAGATTCTGTGCATGTTATTGTGCCTCCCTTGTAAATGAAACACAAAGCCAGGGCTAGAGCTGAAGCATCTTTTCAGGCAGCCACAATCTCAAGAATACTTACCAGGTTACTCTTGTCCTGATTTTACGTACTATATTTATCTACCTTAGGAATTTAGCTATTATTTTCCTTTACCCCACACCATAATATTTGAGTTCTTGACAGCAACTCAGTGAGGCTGGGAAGCCTCATTTTATAGACAGGAATCCGGAAGAGCAAGACCAAGACCGTAATAGGAGGCCTTAAGCAGGAATTAGGCAATCATTTCTGTATTTTGTTCCATCTGTCCTGAAATGACTTGTCCAAAGACACAGAATAAGTGGCAGAACCCAGCTCTGGGATGTCCCACCCTAATGTTGTAGTGACCAGCATCCCTTAAAGCATATGCAGTTGGCGGTGTCCTGACACTGCATTTCCATGTAGACTGACAGTGTTTGAGAGAGCTTAGCTTCAGGAATGTTTGGGAAGAAACCTCTTGTGAA
>NW_009204338.1:13658-25388 GCF_000690835.1 Fulmarus glacialis
TTCCTCAGGAAAGAAAAAAAAAGAGCCTGGCAAGAAGAAAATTTGCAATTCGGTCTGCCTCAGAATAGCTGGACCAAAGTGGTTGAATAACTCAGCTTGGAACAACAGTCAGGACTCTACTGTGCTTAAGTCAGAAGCGAAAGATTGAACGCTATCTCCCACATCACCGGTGAGAAGATTCCCGGTGTTGATGAGCATCTTACATTGATGTAAGTATGTTTGAAAGTAAATTCTCTCCTTCATAGAATCATAGAATCATAGAATCATAGAATCATTAAGGTTGGAAAAGACCTCTAAGATCATCAAGTCCAACCGTTAACCCAACACCACCATGCCCACTAGACCATGTCCCTAAGCGCCTCATCTACACGTCTTTTAAATACTTCCAGGGATGGTGACTCTACCACTTCCCTGGGCAGCCTGTTCCAAGGCCTGACCACTCTTTCAGTGAAGAAGTTTTTCCTAATGTTCAGTCTAAACCTCCCTTGGCGCAACTTGAGGCCATTTCCTCTCGTCCTATCGCTTGTTACTTGGCAGAAGAGACCGACCCCCACCTCGCTACAACCTCCTTTCAGGTAGTTGTAGAGCGCAATGAGGTCTCCCCTCAGCCTCCTCTTCTCCAGGCTAAACAGCCCCAAAGGAGAAAGCTCCTCCCTGCCCAACTCTACTGCGGCCACTCAGTAGGATCTGCAAATCCCACTGAAGGATCAAAGTCATTTTGCCTGGGCTGGCTGCTACCGTAGCCGGGTGATTGCAGGCACCTAAGCTATTCTTAGCACTTCAGCACTTCTATTCAAGGTCAGTTCAGTGCATCTGCATTGCACTTATGGCTCTGAACGCAGTGTAGGCATATGCTCCAAAAGTGGGTCATAGCAAGATGATGAAAGCTAAATCATACAGCAATTATGCTGAGGATCTAATCTGTTGCACTAAGACTCTCAGTGCCCTTTGACACTTAAAATGAGAATCTTTAAGCACTATTAGGAGGTATTCAAGTATAATAGCAAAGACTGCGCAATACTAGTTCAAAGAGATTTGTGCTTTATACAGTCCCAGAGCAATCATTTTTAGGTAAAACTTTAGGAAACTATTCAATCTGCACCTATTAGCAAAGGGCAAGTGTCTAGTTTGAAAAAAACAGTAGTAATTGAGGACAAGCCTGTAGCAATGCTCTGTTTTGCTGAACATATCTATACAG
The DNA here is from genome assembly GCF_000690835.1 of Fulmarus glacialis. NCBI lineage: Eukaryota > Metazoa > Chordata > Aves > Procellariiformes > Procellariidae > Fulmarus > Fulmarus glacialis. Next base: position 14,857 of record NW_009204338.1, read on the forward strand.
ATCAGCCCCCTTACAGAGCCGCTGCTTACCAGGACTGCAAGACTTCGCCTGGTATCTGGTGGTGCTCTTCCGCTACTTGACCACCCCAGCGGCACCAGGATGTGATAGTCCACAACATCCCTCCCCGCAGTAACAACTCCTTTCTCATTACATCTTCACCTCTGGAGCTCCCGAGGCGGGCGGCGTCCCACCCTTTCCCAGCAGCGCGGAGGTCCGTGAGCTGAATGCCTTCTGCAGAAGAGAGAGGTCGGAGAGCAGGACTTTTAACATGGCAGAACTGCAGGGCGCAATTTATAGCATACAAGCAGGGAGGCATCTAGAGATAGCAGTTTAGCTCTGAGTCATTACTGCCAAAACACATGGAAACAACGTTTAACATTTGTATTTCCATAATAATTAATTCCACTGTCTGGGCCTTTTATCAGTAACGTAGATTATGAATACAGATAGAGTCAGAACAATAGAAATGTGAGCCTGGGTACTGATAATCTCTTGTTAATTTTTAACAGATACAGCAACATAGCATTTAATTCCTCAATGAAAATGACTCAGAACCCATTTGTTTCCAACAAGGCAGTTTAAAAGATCTAATAGGAATAGATGTTCCAACGTTCAGCATCTTGCAAAAGCTGGATTATGCACATGCTTGGTTATAGCTGAATGCATTGGAATTTGAAAATGCTGGCAGAAATTTGGCAATTTAAAAGCAGTTATCTTCTATCATCCTTTGGATGCTTGGATCTATATATTTTTAATGAGTGCTGTTATTGCAAAGTTATGAGGTGGGACTGATTAGGTTCTTCTTTACATGTTACTATTGATAAAAATTTCCTTCGAGTACTAGCTGTTAGGTGCTTTGAGAAAAACACCCAGGTTTTGTTTGCCTCCAATGGAAATATCGGGTAGACACAAGCAAGAAACAGACAGAGAAAATAACGTCGATGCTGTTGCTGGCCAGAATCAACAATATTGCTTCCAGCTCAGAGACCTAGAACATCATTTCCATATTCCTGTATACACAAAAGGTATCAGTGGTTCAAGAACCCTCACTAATAAAGAATGTAATTCCTTTATTTTTTTTGTACACCAGCCTGTAGGATGGGGAAAGGCCCTAAAAGGGTTATTTTTATTATTGCTCAGCACATTTTTTTAAGGTCCAAGACAGCCATAAACTTGCTTTTTGTGATGACCTCCATATTGCACAAAAAGATTAGCTTGAAACTTAAGCTAAAGGCATCCCAGAAGAAATAGTTTCAGTAATTCATGGATCTTCGAAACCTTAAGTTAAGTAAACATGCAAGGCACATAAAATACCTCCCTACTAGGATCAGATGCAAGTAGTAAAGAGCTTTAAGGAAGGAAATTATAAATTTAAAGACAACTAAAGGGCTTAGTCAGGAAGTAGAAATTTTGGTGAGATTCCACTGCAATACAATGCGTCTGTAGAAAATTTGCCACGCACCACATGAATCAAGTACTGCCAGAAAGGAAAAGAGCAACTTCAAGTCCTTCTGCCTCCCTACATCTCGCAGTTGCATGCAGCTTTCTAACTCTTTGTCTTTTACCTCCACCAACACCCTATGCCAACCTTACATGTCTTCAATGTGCGGCAACAAATTGGTGTTTTATTACCTTTTGAGTGTCATAATGCAAGTCAGCTGCAAGGAAAGCAGGACGCTTTGCTCTCCGTGGAGCTGAGCCTGAGCCGCGGTGCACCTCCTCTCCTCTGGGGATAAGGGTGCTCAGGGCAGCTCTCAAGGCAGGAGCTACAGGATTGTAAAGCAAATAAAACGTTCTTGTGAGGAAGGGTCCAGCCCACCTTCAGCTTTACAGCAACTATTGTAGGGTTCTAGCAATACTAAGGGTGGCTGGAGTTTAAATGATGTTTTCCCAAATCATTCCTCCAGGTATTCCTCTTCTACAGCCTCTCAAGGCTCATTTGATAGTTCATGAGGAGGAAGAGCAGGAAAGTTCAACCCTCGGATGGACATACAGCAAAGCTGCAGCCATGCGATGCAACCTGCTCCTGTGTTTAATGCAAAGCACAGCAAGCATCACCAAGGGACAGGGGAATTCCAGTTACTTTCCAGCCTTAAAAGCCTGTAATGGTTGCTTTTAGCTGCAATGCTGAAAAGAGCCATTACAGTGACAGAGTGACTTGAAGAGCAGCTCCTTCCAGTGTCAGTGACAGCTTAGTCCTATTTATTCCACCTTCCCCCCAGAGTTATCTGTGCAGTCATGCAGTGAGCCACACAAGAAAACAGTAATCTTTTTTTCTTTTCATTTTTGAGGCAGGGAAGTCAGACTGGGCGTTTGGACTGGAGGAGAAGATAGAAAAATGGTTTAGGGAAGAACAAAGAGCTAGCGGGCTGGGTGAGAAAGCTGCCACCTGCTTAGCACCTCCACACGCGCCAATGCCAGTGGGAGACCAACGTTGCTGGCTGGAAGACCTTGTAGCTCCCCTAACAGATACACTTCATCAGCAGAGTTTTGGATTTTTTCTAATCTGAATTTTTATAACACACTAAAATTTCCAAATGTGTAGTTAAAACTGCCTTAGCTTAGCGTTATCTATACAGGATAGAAAGAAAGAGAGGAGCAGTCTGTTTTGATTAACAACTAGTTTAATGTTTCTTGGACCAAAGGCATTCATCTGTAGTAAACATTGCTGCATTTATAATTCATAAGCACAGGGAGTGCCAAGTCCCACTACGAGGACAAAGGTAAGATTGATTAGGTGCCTTAGCTGTAAGTTTCCATATGGTACCATGTTTTGTTTAGGTTGTTTTCTGGTAAGTTGATTCTTTACTCTGAATTTTCTTCATTTGCTGTGTACACTTGTGCCACAAGGAAATTATTTCTGTGTTTCATTTTAACCCCTGGTAAGCGATTTGTATTCCCGACCATCACCTCAAACGTATTTAAACCTTAGTTTTCTGTTTGGCTTCAGTTTTCCAAGCAATCTTCAGCTTTTATATTCAAATAAAAATTACTCTGCTTCGAATAGCATCATCTGGCTGAATTTTGGCTAAGGACTGCCTCTGGGTGACTGCTGCCCTGTAAACATTTGCCAGCAGACAGGAGGAAGAGTCACCTCCCCTGCAGTAAGGATGCCCAGACAGGCAGTGAAAGGCTTTCTGAGCCTTGCTCACCCTTCTTTTTTAAAAAAAAAAACAAACGAAAACCATGCAGAAAGTAACAAAAGAGAACCAGTTGCTTTGTCTTATTGAAACATTTCTGAACTCCGGGAGGTTTACAATTACACGCGGGAGCTACTGCCAGCCGGCAGCTCTAGCTTTTCCCCCGGGCCTCGTGCCTGCGGCAGCAGTGATCCTGCGAGAGCTCCCGCAGTGCTCCGTGGGGCTGGAGGGCTATACTTCAACCTCGGGGATCTCCCACCAGAAGGTTTCTTGCCAGGCTCCAGGATGGTTCCAGCTCCAAGCACCGAGACCATTTCCAGCAGCAAGCTGTCCCTTGTAGGCAATGCGTTAGCTGGGAAATCAAAGGTGGTTCCTTGTAATGTGTTGGCACTGCCAAAAAGAGGATTGCACTATGTGTTTGGCATACATAAATATAAATTTCTGTATTATGATATTGTATATATATAAAATTTATATATTGTACAGCAATAAAATCTCAGAACTGAGAGACCTGAGCTGTAGCTTGATCAAAAAAAAGCTTGAACTTTTCTCAAGCTGCATTTGAACCTGATTTATTCTTTTTTTTATTAAGTCTTTTTTGAACCAGAGCTGAAACCAGGACTAAAAACTCATATCTAGATATTGGTTCAAAGCAGTGGTTCAGTGAAGAATGATGTGGTATGACAGGTAATTTTGCCTTTTCCTTGCCCTTTGCCCCACCTCTCTAAAGCCAACCACAAGTTAATTCAACAAGCTGAGATGTACTGATCTGCTTATTAAATCATTCTATGCCCATGTCGAAACAACTTCAGTCACAGCTGAAGCTGAATCAAGGGTTCATACCTAAATTTTGCAGGCTGCTATGGGAACGTATTATCATCTGCTCAACAAACACATAAAAAGTGAGAATGTGCCATGATATTATTATGCCTCTGTCAGATAAAAGGACTATCTAGATGTAAGATACTTAAAGGGCTCAGTTCTCCCTTCACTTCCACTAACTGAACTCCACCGATCTCCATGAATTTACATTACTATAGATGTAAAATAAACTGGATCTATAATCATTTTAGCAGAGGGGTCTATTGGTTACAACAGGTCATGTCCCAGCTCATCCACTGAGAGTCACCTTTCTGATAGCCTGCATTGCTCATCGTTATTTCTTCACCCTCAAAAGCTCCACCATTGAAGCGCGCAAGTTTAGAGGCCACTGAAAACATACTCCAGTCTATGAGATACAGTAAAAAATGATATAAAGAAATGCGAAATCATAAATGATAAAGCTAATTATTGTCCAACCCCTTCTTTTAAATCCCGGTGCTTTTGGCTGTTTTACCTGGAGACTGGCTTATTTTGTACTAAAATGTTCCTGAAGTTCACTCATCAAGAGCTCCCTTTTTTTTCCTGCTGTTAGCTAAAGCTCAAGAATTTGGGTCTTTATTTACATTCGTTAAGTGGCAAAACAGCACAGATCTAATATTATCTAATCCTAGCTCAGTACAAATTAAGATTTACTTGTTGAAAATGCCTAAATTTTGCAAGCTACTGCAGAAACATATTCTCATCTGCTTGGCAAACACACAGAAAGTGAAAATTGGGCCATTGCTGGAGAATAGGAGCAGAACGCAAAGGTTGGGCGCCCTCATATCGCATCATTATGTATCCACCAAGTGACAGATCCAGAGGAGACTCAGATGTCTAAAACTGGCCTCTGGCAGAATTTGTCACCCAAACCCAGAGCGGCAGTGCTGGAAACAACTGGTCATGCATCCTGGGAGGATCCCAGCCTACAGAGGCTGTCCGCAATTTCGAAACTTCCTTGGCTGACTGAAGTTGCATCTGTAGGTGAGCAGCAGCAGTGCATTTTGGCCGAGCTGAACACGTGCCGGGGAGCACCCACCATCCTGGGGCAGGGACTTCCCCTGAGCCTCATGAGCAGCTGGGGCTGGAAGTCCTCCTTACGCCATTGCGGGCATGAGCCTGCCGGGTGGTCTTCCACGCTAAACGTACTGGAGATGCCGCTTTCTTTAAAACCCGGCTAAGTGTTTCAGGTCCCTAACTGAACTGGACCCCAAGGGACCACTCTCCTCATTGCACTTGCTCCCCACTTTCTCTGCCTGGTGCACATGCCAGATGGATGAACTGCCATGAGATTGTTCCCTAACATAATTCAGCCAAAATTAGCTGCATTAGCTTAAAAAATACCATAAATAGGCCTTTCCTATTGAAGCCTGACACACTTCACCTGAAAGGGGATTGGGAGTGAATGCACAAGCAACCAAAACATCTGTCCAGTGATGGCAGGGACATGGCAGGGACACAGCAGCAGCCAGAAGTCTCTGTCTATGCCGAAAGCAAGGCAGAAGCTTTTGGTGGGTCTTTGTTGCAAGACAAGGGCCACATCTATCTCTGTGCCTGGGAGTGTGTGAGAGACTGGGGACAAAGGAATTTTACCTGATTTGACATCTTCATGGAGAGATGTCTATATCTGAAGTGGCACCTCTATACGCAAAGGAGAAAATAAGGCACTTAGACACAGATGATCTCTTTTTATATGCTGCCATCTGCTTCGTCCCAATTCTCTCTCTCTCTCTCTAGCTTTCACCATTCCTTTAGCTCTGCCTAACAGGGTAGCCAGAGCTTCAAGGTGTCCCTGCTTGCATATAGGGCCCGATACCAGTCATGGCAACAACATGAAATACATCCTGAAACAACCTCCTTATACCTGCTGCCCGTTAGAAAGGTCCAAGTATTTACTGATACCTTCCAGTGCCACCTATCCCACCCCACCATTCTTGTCATCCTACATCCCTTCACCCTTTGCAGTTTTTTATCTTCCTGGATTTTGTCCTTTCTGCAGCTGCCGATGTCTAGTGAGAGCCAGTTGTGTTTTAAGCAATTGCTGACAGCCTGGTTTTTATCTTGTGAGGGTGTCTTTTGTCACTACCTTCCCAGATTATCCCTCCCCACCTTACATTTATATTGCCTATCTTGAGCAGTGACTTTGCCTGTTAAACCCACCACATCTATTGAGGATCACTTGTAAATGAGAAATGAAAGATGAGAGGGGTTTGGTACGCTCTGAAGACCAAGGTACTGCCAGGCTGTTCCTGAAATGGCCTGGAAAAGTGCATGTGTGCATGTGTATGAAGGGCATGGCACGTTGCTGTCCCTACATTGGCTCACTCTTCCACCTAGTAATTAATTTTAAGAGCCCAGTAAGGAATTGACACAAAGCCCAAACGGAGCCTGTTTTCCTGGTCACCTAATACACTTGCCCCAATATCTGCTCTGCTCTACGAGCCCTCCCCAATCCACCCTCCCACTGCCCTGCGCTGTGCACCCCCCTCCTCTACCCCAGCCCCAGCAGCGGCTCCCATGCAGCCAGCAACTCTGTGCAATGTTTTTGCCCCCACGTCCTTTAACCCCCCATCACCCAGCTCATCCCCACGGCTCCTGGGGCTCTGCACCCTCCGCCCCAGGCTGGTAAAGGGATAAGAAGGCAACCACAATGTCATAGCCAGCTGCTCCCCCTTCCAAGCTGAAGAAAGCATCTAAGAGGCTCTCTCTCAGCTCCTCTCCTTCCCAAACGAGGTGATGAAGAGGAAGGGGAACAGCGAGGACCACCTATGAGAGGACAGGGAGGAAGGTTGCTTTGGGCTCCTGGTGGGTCTCTGCTCTCTCTCCTCGTGGGAGCCTGTGCTTTCTGGCAGGAGAGGGTAGGGAGATGAGAGGCTCAGGAGGAGAGCAGGGTGGCGGAAAGCTGAGGGAAGAGTCTTTCCTCCGACAGGGACAAAAATGTATTGACACTAAGTGATCCTCAGAGCTATTTAAACATTTTATCTTCCCCTCCGTTGAGCACTGGCACACTGCGGTCTTGGATCAGGTAGAAAAGGTGCCTTTTACAGACACAGCTGTGAATCAATGGGAGGAGCTGCAGTCTTCACCAAAGCAATGGCGTGGGGCTTGTAAGTCCTCCACAGATGTCCCGTGGCAAGGGGTGGGGGATGTGGCTCTTCTCAGGGACCTTTCAGAGCCAGCCCTACGGCCATGTCCCATCCCATACTGGCAGGGTACTGACTTCAGTGGGGTGATGCCAGGGGCTAGAGCACCCCGTTGGTCCTTCACCACAACAAACACCACTACGCAGCCATCCTGAGCTGGTGCAGCTTGGAGCTGACATATCGAGCATCACAGAGGCCAGGTTTGCCCTCGGGGTAGGCACTGAAATCAGGGCACTTCCCCGTGCCCCCTGCCCTTATCCTCCATCGGCTGTATACTCCCTCCCGAGTTTCTTCTCCTGTGCTGCATGCTCCAAGAGGCTCGCGGCTCCCTGGCGCTGGCTGATTTTGATCTGGCTCTTCCAGTTTTGTTACATTCCCAGCAGAAGCACAATAATCGCAGCAGGCGTTTTAGCATGATCTGTCACATAGGTTGGCAAACCGTGGGTCTTCGCGTCCTGCTGGGCAGCTACTGTGTCTGTAGCAGGGTAAGACAAAGCCACTCTGGGTCTCACAGCTGCTATGCATTTCATTTGCATACAGCTTTCATCTTCTTTGGACCATATCCTGGTGGCTACATTTAAGCAAAACTCCGTCTGAAGCCGATGGGAGTTTTCCCTGCAGAAAGTGGGATTTTTCCATAGCTTTCCAACCCATTTCAAAGCAAACCTTTATCTAGCCCAGGCTGAACCAGACTGGTCTGGTTAGGGAAATACTGACTCTGTGTGTCCCACTAAAGAACATTTCTGCCTACCTTCTCATCCCAGAAAAAAGGTGCTTCCTTCACCCCTGGGGGCATGGGAGCAATCTTATGAAACTAACAGAAAAAAAAAAAAAAAAAAAAGTTGGCTTTCTCCCTCTTTTTTTCCCCAAATAAAGAAGGATGGACTCATTAACAGTCATGGGGTTTCCTGGACAAAACCACAAGCACTCCAAGCATGTCCTCACTGCCCCACAGTGGCAGAACCTGCTTCCCTGATCAGATTAGGGCTGTGCTGGCTGCTGGGATGGAGGGCAGGATTAGGAGATACTGGAAGGCTTCCAGGCAATTTTCTCTTCTCAGAGACAGGCACTGCTCATTTGTCAGAAAGGATCAGCTCTGCAGGTATCATCTCACAGCAGCAGCGGCATAGGTCCTCCACCGAAAGGGATGAAGGTAAAATGGTTTACTTAATCAACCAGAGAGAAGCATGCGTTGCAAATGGCCGAAGCTGTGCAATTCCTCTATCTCAGGGGTGGACATGACATCTCGGAAATAGCTCCGGTATACCCAGGCTGCATCTGAACCGTGAGGTGGTTATATTCTCCGTGGTGAAGCCTTCAGACCTGCCGTGGTTCAGCCTGGGAGCCCAGCTGGAGCCCATCTTCCCCTGCACGCATGCCCAGCAGAAACCACCACGTGGGAGAGACGGGGCGATGGGGACAGCAGATGCCCACCCCCACTGCGGCTCACCACACAGTCGGCAGGCAGGGGCCCACCGGGAAGGGCTGCTGGATTTCGGGGGCGAAGTCTGAGAGATGGTGATGCGCAGAAAGAGAAAATGACCCTGTGGCAATCTGCTACAAGAATAAACGTCATTTGTCCTCCCCCTACCCAGCACACATGCTGCCGAGGGCTCAGGAATAACAGCCTTGCTCCTTCCAGCTCAGGGTGAGAGAGGAGGCCAGAACTGCCATTTAAGGGAGGGTTTTTGGTGCTACCCGCTAATGCACCTACCAGAACACCTCTTATCATCCTTTTGCTAAGACTGACAGAAAGCCCGTCTGCATTTCGTGCAGAAGAGTTTGCTTCAACATGTCAGAGGTATTCGACAGCTGGTGATTGCAGAGCTGCCTTCAGGAACCCATCGGTGCCTCGAAGGCCCTCCTCCGGTGCAGCTCAGGGGTCCCCAAAGCAGTCCCTACACAGCATGCCAGCACTGCCGCTTCCCTGGCCCCTCGCACACAGCTCCTGATTCACTTGCTCACAAGCAGATTCATGTTTTCCTGCTATTTTTACATACAACAGTCATCCCGGTTGTGCGCTGGAGTGCATGATGCACACTATCATGACCTGACATCTTTCCCCATATACGTGCATACTTGACTAGACCATCAGTCAACGCAAGCAAAATCACATGGGATGCTCTTTTGAGTGTCAGGTGTGCATTCAAAACTCTCATCTGTTGGGAGCTTCTGTTAGGATAAACTTAGTGTGTATTCACAAGCCTTTATATGATGCTCTATTATATCTGAATGAACCAGACATTTAAATTAATTTGAATGAATTTATCCATATGGTACTGCAAACCCTAGTCACGGGAAGAAAACAATGCATAGAAAGATCTCATCCAAATTTTTCAGTGGTGACCCCTGATCTTGGGTGCCTACCATGCAAGTTTTTCCTCTTCTGTTTGATATTTCTTTGTTTCCCTCTTCTGCTTGCATTGAGGACTCTGCTATTTACTGTATTTTGCATATAAAACTCCAATTAATGTCAGTAGAAGTTCTGCTTGCAGATAAGGGAGGAATATTAAATAGATCTGCAGTGCAGAGAGAGATGATATTTTAGTTCCTTTTATGCATTTTAGTTAGAAAATAACACCATAGTTGGTTGGTGCCTTTAACTTCCAGTCATTTCAAAGTATTCTGCTCAATGCCCTGCCAGAAAACTTCACACCACTGAAGTGAGGCTCCTCCTGGTGTGGCACCAGCTAAATGACAACCTGCCTTTCAGGAAAATACATTGGAAAGAAAAATTAGGACAATACAGATGGGCTCTTACCCAAATATACAAGATCTTCCACGTCTGGATGAAAAGGCAGGGCTGCTCGGAGCCGACACCCCCGAGCGGAGCGAGAGTTCTGCAGCAGGGTCTCGGTGTGGGGGGCTGAGCTAAGGGCGCAGGAGCAGAAGACAACAGTTCATCTCAGGTAGAGGTTTGTAGAGATGATCGAATGTTTTTTGCCATTATGGGCAATGAGCATGGAAGCATTTATCAAATGTCTTTTTTTACATCTCCAGTGTCCTGTACCTCTGTGCCTGGGAACAGATCTTCCTGGAAACTCTGCTAAGGCACAGGGAGGACAGGGAGGTGACTCGAGACAGCCAGCATGGCTTCACCAAGGGCAAGTCCTGCCTGACCAACCTAGTGGCCTTCTATGATAGAGTCACTACATCAGTGGACATGGGAAGAGCTACAGATGTCGTCTATCTGGACCTCTGTAAGGCCTTTGACATGGTCCCCCACAACATCCTTCTCTCTAAACTGGAGAGATATGGATTTGAGGGTGGACTATCCGGTGGATGAGGAATTCGTTGGATGGTCGCATCCAGAGGGTAGTGGTCAACGGCTCAATGTCCAGATGGAGATCGGTGTCCTTCAAGGGTCCGTATTGGGACTGGTACTGTT
>NW_009204339.1:0-1156 GCF_000690835.1 Fulmarus glacialis
GGCAGCAGCGCTGCAGCCGCAGCCTGATGCATTACCCGCGCAAGAGCGCGATATTCACAGGGGAAGAATTTTTTTTAATAGGGCCCCATGGAGACATCAGAGCAATTTTCAAGGAGGTTTGAAGCCACCAGGAAGCTTATTAGATCCGTTCTGCAGAGTTAATTTGATGTTGGTAATCAGTGAGCAAGTTAAGCAGTTAAGGAGATAGCGGCTGGTGAATGGCTTTGCCTGCTTGTAAGCAGTGGTTACTAATGAGTAGTTCATGAATATGAATGAGAGATGATTACAGTGTGGAAAGGGCAGTCAGCAAACCATAAACTTAATTTTAATCTTTTTATTATCAAAGTCACGTTATTAATAATAGACTTTACATTAAGACCAAGCTTCATCAGCCAATTACTGCGCTCCCTTGCATCCCCCAACAGCGCTCAGCACCAGGCTCCGCAGGGGGCTGAGGGCAGGAACCGCCGCGCTGTGACGTGCCATCACCGAGGCATCTGGTCTCCTCCATCAGTGTGGGCCAGACCACCAGCGACCCTCACACAGGGCCGATGCTTGTAGAGTGGTACCAGGAGCCAGGCGCTGAGACCACCCTGTCCCTGTCCTGCCAGCCACAAACATCCCGGTCACCACTGCCACCACGGGGGTGGCACATCGCAACTGAACACTGTCCCTCGCTCCCCGTAAAAGGATGGTCCTATTGTGTCCGTGTCTAATTCATTGTAATTATTTTCTTATGGCACTATTGATAAGGGCTGCTCGTGTAACGAGGCAACAGTTCCTGTGTGAAATGCTGAAGCAAGGAATGTAGAACATGTTAAAAAATATTAATCTACAAATGAAAATGATTTTAATTGGATTCTGCCTTTGGGGTCGGGTCACTGTTACATTTTCAATCAGAGTTGTCCAGTCAGCAAAGCGGCTGCACAGCTCTTTCAAATGGAAACGGCGAGTGGCTTGCAGAGGTTAATAGGAATGTTGGAAAATAAATAGGTTATTGATTGATAATAACAATAAGCTGACTCCAGTCCTACCTTGGTGACCTTCCCTCACCCAACTTAGAGAAAACTCAGTTAGCATCTAATTATGGATCGCCTTACAATCCCACGTATTAATGAGAGCGTGCGGCAGCGCGGGCCGGGAGCCCGCTCTCGGC
>NW_009204340.1:0-12548 GCF_000690835.1 Fulmarus glacialis
CGTTGCCAGGCGCTAGCTGGGCTGGCGAATACCCAATATACCAAATACCCCACGGTACCGGCCCCGGGCAGCCCAGCCTCTCTGAAAACCCGATTCCCCTCAGCCATCTTCAAGGGAAACCCTCAAGCCCCTCTCACCCATAGACCTCCACAAGAGCAGCAAACCCACACCTCGCACTCCTCATCCTTCAAAACCCTGCAGCCTGCGGCAGGGGGACGCGGGACTAAAAAAATTTCCCAGCCTCCCAGCAACGTCAGCTCCCGCGCTCACCAGCCTGCTCTGCCACCCACCAGTGGCACCGCCATCTCCATGCCAAGCTCTCACGTAGCCAGAGCAAACAAGAGTGGCCCTGCCCTGACCGGCGGTCCCAGCACACCCACCAACGGGATCAGCGGTGTCCACTGTCCATCGCTTCGTGGGTTTAGCCATAGGCTCCCGTCCTCCTTTTGAAGGACTTTTGGTCCCAAAGGGGGCAAGGGCATGCACTGTTGGGGCTCTGGCGTACAGGTGGACAAAGCAAAAAAATCTGTTCAAGGGCTTGTTCTTTTCTTTCTCTCTCTTTCCACCTTTCACAGCCTTTCACGTTTTGAAGGACAGACTGCTGTGTCTACAGGGTCTGCCCCAGTTCTTGCCCCATGGTGTACTGTAGCCACATGCTATTTTCTGTTTGCTTTCAAAGTATTTTAATGTTTTAACAGTTCTGGTATTGTGGCTTTCAGGTATTTTCAGTCCTTTGCTTGCTGCTACCGCCTTGGCAATGTGAGGATGTGAGCATCGGTGTAATCCGATGTCACAGCTGAAGACAAATTTGGTAGCCCATCAAAAGGAGTAATTGTCAGGGCTCAGAGTGCACTAATGGGCCTTAATGGCCCTAATCAGCCTCACCTGGGGCCTCCACCCCACACTCCCTGCCCGAGGGCACATGAGACCCATTTAAACTCAGCCCTGGGCCCTCAATTTTTGTCTGAGCTATGCTGTAGGGGTGTGTTGTCCTACCCTTGCTTTCTGGCTTCATCTTACACTTGTGTTGTCCCTATGGGCCTCCCTAGTAACTCCCAGGTCACCATCACTGGCCCTAGTCCTGGTCTGCAGACTGACATCCTGCCTTCACCTTGGACCTGTTTCACCACCATGAACTTGTCTGATGATCTGGACTCTTGGTTGAACCTGGCCACTATCTTTGGGTCTGCCCACCTCACCTCAACCATGTACTGTGGAACGTGCCCAGGCTGGTGAGTCCCTAGCCCTGCTGGCTGCGTTGCTGCAGGTGGCTCCATGTCCTTTAGAGAGCCACTAGCCCTCGAGGTATCCTCACAGTGGTCTTGCTTCCTTGTTCAAGCATTGGTCTTCCTCCCTTATTTTAAGCTATCTCTAATTAATAGGCTCATTCCCTGAGTTCATTGTAGGGTTAAACAAGAGTCAGTGCCAGTGCAAAGGAAGGGCTAGGTATGTGCCCTTCAGGTTGAGATAGGAGGGAACAAAAACATCCCTTTCTGTAGCAGCAGCTAGACAGTTCAGTTGTGAAGTTCAAGCCACCATCTGGCTTCTGTGGGCTGCCAGATCTTCCTGAGGAACACAGGCAAGGAAAGGAGATCTTGAGAATATTAGCGTTTTTATTTTAATGTCAAAGCAAATTATGAATAGAATATTATGAGGCAGTTTACAGATAATGAAAGGGATTTTTGCAGGATATTGTGTGGCCTGTGAGCTATGCTGTGTTAGAATATGCAAGATGAGTATCTCTGAAAGCTTTTCAGAGAAAGTGCAAATAGCCCTTTTTTAATGCAGATGCCGGTGTGTGTGCATAGGTACGTATTTATCTAAAATAAATACAGTTAGTATATAAAGTACCATGTGGACTTTTCACGTTCCTCTTGGTTTTATTACCTGGTATTCAGGGTTATACATGCAGCAGTTCAACTGCTGCGTCTGGCAGATGGAGTCCTGGAACAAGAGAGCAGCTTAGCGCTCCAGTTGCAGGAGTTCAAGTAACCCCCCTAGAGGAGTGTGAGACAAGGGCCAAAAAACTGTGGCATGCAGAAAGCATGAAGCTGGCAGGTCTTGTCCTGGCTATACAGCTCATAGAGCCGGCACAGAGGGGATCAGCACCACCAAGTTAGTATGCCCAGCTGCAGTGAGTTTTGAACAGTGTAATCGTTAGTGTACCATAGCTGACTGTTCGTTATTACCTAATATTTCCAAATAATGCTCCTGATTAGTCTAGCTATGCTTTAACAGCAAAGTCAAAAGACAGATAGTAGAACTGCTATGAAAGTATGCTGATGACTTTTTGCTAATGGAAGCATCAATTCACTATAAAACATTAAATCGCACCCACAAGCACTTACTGCAATGCACTCTACAGAAATCTATTTTGTAGATTTATTTAAAGCTAGATTTATTTTTTTCCTCCTTGTGAGTACAACTGTTTTCTGCAAAATGGTAGGACACAGAGCAGGAAGAAAAAAATACTGCAGTTCATATGGAAAGTGAAACAAATCTGTTAAGTAACTCCATTGCGATGATCTCTTGCTATCAGTTTGTGTTCTTCCTGAGTCTGCATTAAGAATGAAAGGGCAGTGCTGGTGCATTTTGTTTTACTGAATTACAGTGGAATTTACATGTGAGAACCAAAAAGCATGGGATTTCTCTCAATATCAAGGTGCCAAATCAATCACAGCCTTGCAAGGGAAGGAGTTGAAAGACTAAACTCTCTGGCCATGAGATCTCATGTTTCATTTTATTAGTCTTGCCAGATGCAGTTCTTCAGGTGCCCATGGACCCAGGCCCCAGTCCAATAAAATAAAGGTGCAAGATTTCTCTTTAAGCAATATTATCTCATGTTGTTGTACGATAAACACAAGTTTGTTGTATTACTTAACAAAATTAAAATAGATCAATCTAAATTTCAATACTGCTTCCTCTATAGACCCTTTGTAGCTTTATGCATTGGCATCTAGATTATCTTCGTGGATATTTTTAGCGTAGAAGCCTTGTGCTCAAATTACAAAATTGAGCTAAAATTCAGCTAGATCCAGTAGGATTGCAGTGCTGACTGATATATTTCAAAACTTTCTTGCATTGAAAGAACTTATTTCTTCAGTACAGGAGCAGTAGGAAAAGCCTACTGTCTGTTTTCATGGTGTAATTTTCTGAATCTTTTCATCCTTATTTGGCCAGAAGTCAGTTCCAAACTTATGCAAAGCTTTTCACTGTTTCAGGGTGTACCAGAAATCAAATTTTTAATCTGTAGAGGCAATGTCTTAGTAGGTTCTCAATCTTACCAATGGAATGGGACTGAATAAAACCCTAAATTGCCTTTATCTGGTACCATCCTATAGAGCAGACGTAATCCAGGATATCATCATTCTATGATGCATCACAGTTTTTATAAGCACAGTTGGGTTAAAGGTGATCTTTTCCTGAATATCCATGATAACAGAAGTAATTACCATTGCAGAGCATCCTCCTTCTGTTGCTGTCTGCCTCCAGGCAGTTTACAATGTAAATATAAAACAAGAGAATGCAGATGAATACAAATGCATAAGGAATGAGAAAATAAAAGTTCAGAAAGAAAGTATTTCTATTAGTCAACAAGTAAACACAGGAGCAGTCTAACAATTTGATTCGGAGGGAGGGGATTTTCAGACAACTTTCTGCAATTTTTATGTAAGTAAGTTTTGAGGCCCCAAACTTTTCCATGATGCAGGTATGATTTACTAGCTCTGGCAATACCACATATTAAAATTTCGCAAGTTCTTCAGCCTGAAGAAGTGCATACCTAGACAAAAGCATTACAAATCACTTGCTAAACTACGTGGGAAGCTTTTCAGCATCTTGCTTATTCTGGATCATTTTCATGCAGTTAATGGCCTGCCCTTGAGCATGCAGAAAGAACAACTCTGTGAATTCATATATAGATCGAGGCCTGGGAAGCACAGTAAAGTGCAAGGAGCAAAAAAAAACCAAAAGGAAGTAAAAGTTGCAGGGGTGAAGGGATTTGGGAAATTACCAGGAGGGCTGAGAACCTGATCTTGCCCAGGTCAGAATGTTGCCATTTAGATTGGTATAAACTGAATATAAAAGGCAGGTTAATATCCAATACATCACACTGAACATCCCTTAAGCTCAGGTAAAGCTGACGACAAAAGCTAGAGAAACAGCCAAGGAAAATCAGGTCTAGATTATCCATTAGACAATATTCACTTTATTGTAAGTGTTTATTATAAAGTACATTTCTTAATAATTTATCCATCATGTTCTGAGTATTTTAATATAATTAAGTACTTCCAATAGTTGGTGGAATACTACAGAGAGCTAAACAAGAAAACATTTTATCTACCCCGATATATGATGTATGTAGATTTCTTCCAGGAAGGGCCACAAGCAAAATTATAGTGTTATTGGTTGATTTTGGCATAGCTATAGCAACAGCCATATGGGAGGCATGTAATTTCTTGGAGCTGCACATGGTGAAGTCATGGCAAATTACCAGGATCTCATTTGATGTGGCTACTCTCCAAGAGTTCTGACTTAGATCAACTAAAACCATTAACTTTCAAAATATAATTAGTCCAACCATATTTTTTTTCGAAATAACAAATGGAATAAAACCAACTATGATTCTTTGTACGCTGACACAAGGTATGTAAGAAGAGAGAGAAACTCATCAGCTGGGGCTTGTTTATATCCTTGGATTATTATGATGATAACACCACTATTCCCCATTATATTTGTTAGGGATAACAGCAAAATGTGTGTCAAAATATCAACGTAGAAAATATAAAGGAAGAATTTGACTGAAAATGTGATGACTTAAATAGGAACTTGATGTTCTGGGCAGAGGTAAAATCTGCAGAAGTCATGCTGTCTAGAGAAACACTGCATTCCTATTTACAGCTTGCTTTTCCATTCAAAATTGTTTATGCTGCTATTCTGTGCTTTCTTATAACAAATACGTCTTGTTCCTTTATAAAGCTTCTGTAAGTGAATTAGCAGAATGATGGCAGCAGGATTCCTATGACAGCAAAACAGGGTACGATTCTCTGCCTTTATGTTGTATCTATACTGCACAGGCTCCACACAGTCACACCTGGGAGCCAAGCAATAGTAATACATAGCTTGGCCATGATCAGAAAATCTGTGCTTTCTCGTGTAATAGAAACATTATTATGTGTTCTCAATTGTACCTATTTACTTTCTTGGCTGGAACAAATGTGTATTGCTACCTTTTTCATATGACTTATTATACACTTCAACAGAACTGAGAACCTAAATCAGTCACAGCTGTAAATATCTGACTTGCCTTAGCAGTTGTACCTTAGGCATCAACTTTCCTGTTCACCATGTCATGAACCATTAATTTGAGTAAAACCTATGATAACTTGCAAACATATGTAAAAACACCATTTCTAATTTAGTGATCTTTTAATTTTTATTCAAAGATGTCATCCATGCGCTTAATCAAATCAGTATGTCACTACTTGATAAGTTTGCAGTTTAGCAGACATTGCAGGTTTCCAGCAGAGCACAGAAGCTCACCGTGGCGAGCGTAGAAGCAAGAAAGGTGCCAGATCATCGATGCTTAGAGCAGAGGATCAAGATGATCCAAGTGGGTCATTTCACAAAAGTAGTAGCATGAAGAATCATAGAGCATGCAATGGCACCATGATTTTTTGAGCTACTCAAACATTTGAAACTGCAAGCAATTGAATGTATGACAGGTAAACAAATTCGTTTCTGTTCTGAGACACTTGTTCAGACTTCAACAGATGTTTACCAACTCTTGAGAAGGTTGTGCTGCTAATATTTGACCTCCCATTCTAAATAGCTTTTCATAAGAGGATTGTTTGGAAACACTTGTATTATACCTTTTTGGGTTTTTTTCTTGTTCTGTGACTTTTGAAAAAAATACATTCTCTTCAGTCGATCCAAACTGTTGACGACTCAGATTAGCTTTTGGAAGACAATAGAGTTTAAAGGCTACTATATCACAACTATGGTCATTGTGCCATGTTACTCTTATTGTACTTACTTCAAGATAACGTGGGGAGGGGAGGAGAACTAGGAGGAGAATTTGGAACTCGCATAGACAGACGTCCTTCTCTGGATGCAGCAGTGTGCTGCTTGAAAATGGTGCCAGCCTTTCCAGTCAGCTGGATATTATAGCATCCACAGTTCTACTGGCAGAAGCATGAATAAGCACTCCCTAATTGTCTTCAGACAAAATGAGACATAACTAAAAATATCCTTTCTGATGGGTTAAATAATTTGGCTGCCTTCTTTCTGGCAGGATAAGGAATGTTCTCTCTAGCAGAATAAGGAACGCTCTCTCCAGCAGTGCTGGGGAATAGCAATGAACAGCTCGTGCAGTATCTTTTTCAATTATCACAGCTATCTGGAGCCCAAGTTTCTTGTTAAGATGCATGATTTATTTAGAAACAATGAACAATAATAGTCAAATTAGTCAACAGTGGAAACACTTAAAAAAAATCTGTGTTCCTTAATAAATAAATAAATAAATAAACCTATTTCTAGTGACAATGCTGCATGCATAAAAAATGGAAACAATTTCAAAGCACTATTTCTAAACCTCCACACAAGGTTTATTCAGTCTGTTTGGTAATACATAGAGAAAGAAACTGTTAACTCATTTCTGTAAAGTTGGGGTTTCTTGCTTGTCCTGCTCAAAGACTGTAGGAAATTTTCCTGAAATAATGCCTTAATGGATCATCAAAAAGTATAAAAGCTGATTTGCAACTCTGCAGTGCTGTGTCAGCCATTGTAAGGATTATATGCATGTCTTTGAAGAAGACCACAGTCAATTTGTAAGAATATGCTCTTCACATGTCTAGTATCAGAAATATATCAAAACTAACAGAAGCATTGTGTCCAAGCATTTCACTCACTCTACTGCCTTTAAAAACTGTACTAAAAGCAAACACTGTGGCAAATGATCAAATGAATATGTAAGATGGGCAAAATCTTATAGACGAACAGATTACATGAATTACGTTAGCCCTTATTGCAAGAAGAGGGGCATTAAAATACCTATTTGGAGCACTACATGCTTTATCAAATTGGTGTGCCATCCTAACAAGCCAACCAACTTGACCGTTAAGTACAATGTATTTTGAAACCTTACTATCTGAAAACAATGCACTGGCAAAGCCCAAAATCAGTAGCTCTGTCTGTGCAATTTCTCATCTGATAAACTTTCATTTTTGGTGCAGCTTAAGAGAGTCTGCATTGAAAAGACCAGATACTTGTCAACATTTCGAGATGTGAAAAACAGAAACTTTCCCTCCTGTATTTCCCTGCAGAATAACTTCCAGTTTAATCTATTTGTGTGCTCTATATATAGAACCTATATATACACAGTATGTCTCCCATGCTAATACTGTAAGAATCAATATGGTGCATTTGTTCCTTTGCTTTAGGCCCTTCTTATGAGAATATCTGACTTATCTTGAATATTATGTATGCCCAGCAACAGATCAGTTAACTATTACCATATTGGGCAATACTGCAATTCACTTTGAATAGTGCCTTATGTTGCAATGAGCCTCAGTGAATCATTGTGATTATTCATACAGGAATGTGCAAAAGCACAAATATCAAAATCTGTTCTGTACTCTCCTGAACATACGGGGTCAGATGACATGCAATTCCAACTGTTTGGCCTTGTGCTGGGAAAACTGCCTGACTTGACCTTTAGAAAGTTGCTTTTGTGGAAATATTTGGTGTAAGTAAAAATTATATTTGACTCTATGTCAAGGCCTGTTTGGTTTTTTTGGATTGCATCTCCAGACAGAGCAGGTACTCGTGCTTGCACATGCATTTCTGCTAGCTATGGCATTCGAATGACTCTCTACTTGTCAACACGCGTGAAGGTTACGCATGCAGTCCCCTCCTGCATGTGACTTTTCTAGATGGCATGGTAATTCTGTAATTCGGAACACTTCCGAAGGTTTACTTTCCGTTTGCTTTTTGTTTTGCTTGGATAGGCTTCCAAATGGTTTTTAAAATTGTCTTTTTTTAACAAATTATGATCACAGTTCATCTACTGAAAATAATTGAGTGATAGCAATTTAGTAATTTTCAGTCTTGGAAATCCCATTGCCAATTAAGATTCCTGTTTTCTTTACTATTATAAATCAGCAAAGTAAAGAGACTGAAATAAGTGATGATAAGTTCCCCAAATGAGTTGTTTTACTAGTCTGTAATCTTATTACTAGCTAATATTTGCAAGTAATGTTCAGTAGGAAGCAGAAAAAGCTCTCGATTCTAGTTCATTTTCTACAGCTATTAAAAGTAATGGATAAAAAGCTACATTGCAAAAATATTTGTGGTTTTTGCTTCTAATACATCTGCAGCGTAACATTTTTTCTGTAAGTACTGGTAGTTTTCATAGTAATCAGCATAAATTTTATTCAAAATAATACAGTTTTGAGCACTCAAGTTTCTCAGAGCCTTGTCATAAGGTAAAACAGTTAAGAAAACAGCCATGTAACAGCTCAGCAAGGGTCAAAAATACAAAATGTTCATAAATACACAAAAGAGGACTGAAAACAAAATGGAAATTGTAACTATCACAGTCTAACTCATCATATACCTAAATTTTGATGTTTTCATTTCAGCATCTCAGGAATTGGATCCGGAGCAGGGGAAGGCAGTGAACATAGTCAAGCAATAGAACCATCCCGTTAATGACAAGTGGCTTCATGCAAAGTGGAACTTAGGATGCGAGGACACTTCAAGGGCAGTTGAAGACAACTATAAGACACATTAAAACTCAAATGGTGCAAAGAAGGTGCAGTGGAACAACTATTACAAGTTACGTGATAAGATTATTAACCAGTGGGCTAAACCCAAGCAAAACAAAGCATTTTCTTTTACGCCACCAGACTACCTAAATAAATCCTTAACAGCTAATGTTTTACAGCACAACTGGGTTCACAGAAGGGATTAGACAAGTTCATAGGTCCATCAAGAGCTATTAAATATATTGGCTGAATTACAGACTTCCAGATAAAGATGCTGTAAACATTTATTTCTAAAAACTACAAGGATGTGCCATGGAAACAACTACTCTCTAAGCACCTTGTTTCCAATACCCTTTTCCCAGGCTTCCTTTATGAGTCGTCGTGGAGACACGATTCTGAGCTAGATGGACTTTTGGTCTAACCCAACAGAACAGGGGAAAACTCTACTGTCCTGCCTCCTACACCAAGTCTAGTCCTGCACACTTAGATTACATCCCCCTAAGGAAGACAGAAGTTGATCAAAACTGACTCTATCAGTTTAAATTTTAATACAGTTTCTTCTGCTGCTTTGTCTTGTTCATCAACATGAACACCTTGTTCATCAAAGATCTGATCCAAATCCTTCTGAAGGAAGCATTTCTCTAAATTCAATTTCTCTAGATTCAATTCCTTTCCTCATCTATTATGAGACCTACAGAGTATTAAATTTCCTTCTTGGGATCTGATCTATTTCATCCAAATCAGCTATTACGTTCTCGTAAATAGAACATACATAAGCAGAAACTAAATTCTCATTTTCTTTATAAGTGCAATTTAGCAGGTCTGTAAGATACAATTGAGGATGATTTCGCTTATGAAAATATTACAGTGCTGCTGGGAAGTAGATATAATTTTGCTTTGCCTACAAAAGTGCTATGTATCTAACTAAAATATTCACAGCAAGAAAAATAAATATGCAATACGTGTATATTTGCAATATACATAGTTTTTTTACACGTGAATTGCTGAAACTCTAATTCCTAAAAAAGGAACAGTAAAAAAAAAAGAGGAAAAGAAATCATTCTTATAATAGTTTCTTTCAGAGAAGACATAAGATCATCATGTGAACTTTTATAACAGGAAGTAAATTACTTAGTCAAGAGCTAAAAATACAGGAGTCCTCTGATGCTTCTAAGTGTAAAAAGTATAAACTTCTGGGCTTCTGACAATGTTGACCCATTTTTCTTCAAATGCATCAGGAACCACACCGTAAGTGCCTTATCCTGTGATGAAGAGAAGCTTGGCACTCCACCTTAAGAACTGGAGTTTTCTCCTGTTTGCCTGCCTCAGTCAAAATGTTTAAAATCAAAGCATTAACAAGTTGGATTTAGCTGTGTGACCGCATTGACATGCAAGCTGCGTAGCCTGTTAAAAAAATAAAGAAGAAAACTCACATACAAGAGAGGACATATGGACCTACACTCAGAAAGATGGTTTTAATTCACAGTTAGGATTTCATATGCTTTTCACCGTCAAAGGAGACTGAAGGAAAAAGGATCTGTGCATCTCCAGATATTTTGCCATCCCTAGTACCAGCTACTCACTGTGGGACAGCATTTGCCAGGGGCTGCAAACCAAGTTGAGCTTTGTTATGGTAGCTCTCAAAGGTGAATTCCCCTTTTCTAGAGCTTTTCTATCACTATGTAAGATAGAAGAGGCTGAGAATCTGCATCTTCCCTGTTGCCTTATTTATTCTCCCTGTTCCCAAGAACACATGCAGCTTTTTTTTAATATAAAACATTCACCCCATTTTAATATAAATTATGCATAATAGTTTTCAAGATGTTATTTAGTAAAAGCACTATTAGCTATAAAAAAGTATTATGTGTAGTTTCTCTGTCAGAGTACTGTAGTCATAACTCTTTGGTTGTCTTCTCAGGTTTTGCCGCTTATTAACTAACTGACCTTGGATAAGCCATGTAGGTTTACTGAGTCTCTGTATAAATACTTAGAGCAAAGATGTGCAAGACCTAAGAAAATTAGATGGTGTGAGATGCATACACATTTTTGTAATTACATTTTATATAATTTTCAGCTCCTCCAAATTCCATGGAAAGCGCCATTTCAAGAGGACTGCTATTTTCCTGCAGTTTTGTCTAAGAAATTCATTTTACCTAAAATATCTTTCGAAAGTTGTAAAGTCAAAATTTCATATAAAAGCACCATATTGCATATTTTGGCTTCAAGGCAGAAGATAGTGAAGACAGAAGCACAACAAATCAATACAGTATAATTTATAATATATACTCAGAATACATCCAAAAAAACCCCACAGTTTGAACCATTTTATGAGGCATCAAGCTCGTTGGATGTCTCTTAGTTCTACTATATGCAAATAAAAATACAGCTATATTAAGAAATGAAGGCTCATAAAAAAAACAAACCAGTTTCAGACTAAAAGTTCTTAAAAGGTTTTTCTTTTCTTAAGAAGTAACTTTTATTTATATACAGGAAATAATTCCAGTCCAACAGTAACACTCACCCAGACATACGATGGTAAGACATAACATTTTTATATGAGAGATAATGAATCTCTTCAATCACTAACTTGTAGGAAGCGTGAAATATCTTGTTTTATTTCAACAGTTTGTGAGTGTGAATAGCACTTAATTTCACAGCTGTATCATATGTATCACCTAATTACAATTAAATATCATTTACCTTTCCACTCATCTGTATACATCGCTTACTATTATTTCTTAGCAGTTTTTACTCTAACCTTCCCAAAATATGTAATAGTTGAACTTTGCAAAAAGATGCATTTCTTAGCAGGTGAATACTGAATAATCTGCAACACATTACATACATCATTGATTAAGTGGTATTATGAGCTCAATTCTTAAATACTAATCAACACTGACTACAAGGAGGTAATGTGGACTACATAACCAACACAAACAAGACCAGAACCTGATTTTGCAATTTCATCTAAGCCTATGCTAGTTTATTTTAATCACTATTTTTTGGTATATTTTAAGTTTGCCTAATATTTCCTTTTACAGCTTGGTTAGTCAATAACTTATGCATCTCAAAATTAAACTTAAGGTAGCTGTGCTTCAATGTAGCTTATACATCTATACAATTTCACTTTTTTTAATGCTATCAAAAATGTGTTCATAGCGACACAGACCTCTATTCTGAGATTTTAATTAGTTGCCGCTATTTCCCAGTCCTGTGAGATTTTGTATCGCAGAGTGTAAAGATTACGGTAACTATGAAACAAAGATTCCACCATCTCACTGCATTTTAGGACATTTCTCAAGGGTCTTCCTCACTTTGGTTTTTCTTTCTTCCTTCTTTTTGACAGACTAGTTTCAAGCTCCATCCCACTTCTCCATGTCTAGTTCTTCAGTTCGTGCTCTCTTCCTCTGCCTTATCTGTTCCTCCATCTTTTGGTTTCTTTCTTTTTTTGATCTGCTTATCTCACTGCTTTGAAGACGACTGTATAAATGCTAGGAGATGGCTCATCTAGCCGACGCAAATTCTCCTCCATCAGAGCTATTCTACCCATTCTCTCGTTGAAGATGGCCAATCTAGATGGGATCGCCGGCGCTGCCGCTGCAGACCGCAGTCAGCGCTGTTCCGGAGCCAGGGCACAAACACCCAGCCGCAGGGGGATGACCCACGCTTCTGACGGAAGGAGCAAAACCCCGGGTTTACCACACTTTTCCCCAGCCCGCTGGTGGCTTTTCACCATTCTAAGGAGCCGCGACTCCGCGTTCCTCACTCTCAAAGGGCACCCGC
>NW_009204341.1:0-18307 GCF_000690835.1 Fulmarus glacialis
GATTCTATGATTCTATGATTCTACATACAAAGGAGCACAGTAGTCTTATCTGTACCTACTTGCCTCAGTAACAATCATTTGTTTTAATATGTATTTACTAATGTAATAGATACTGTTACACATTCAACTGACTGCAAAAGATCACACAGGACTCCAGACTCTAGGGCTCTGCATTAACACACATCTTATTGCAGGAGCAAGGGCTCAATTGGTTGTCATTATTGAATTTTAATTTCTAGCAAACATATTCAAGAACAGCTCAAGACTACAAACAATGCATATGATTTAATAAAGGGAAGCAGCAAGCTTCTACTAAAGATGGTAAGTTTTGCCCCTCACCACTCAGTTCTTTATTCATTTCAACATTTTAATGTTTGTTTCCTAAAATACTTTGGGGGGAGGTGTCACAGCAACAAGCACTCGCAACGAAGTGATTTCCCCTTCCGCTGCCCTGAGAAATGGCCATTTTCCCCTCACTGACAGAGCTACCAGCTAAATTAAGGAACAGGCAACTTCCAGAAGATTGATAAAAATCAAAAACATTTGTTCAGTCTTTCTGAACCCTTGACTCACCCCCACCTCTCACTGTAGAAAAGCAAAGCACCAGATGCTCTCCCTCCTCTCTTCGCCAAGAGCCCTGCTCTGAAAAAACCAAGCCTTCTTCCACTCCAGCACTTACACAGCCAAACTACTACACTTGCCTCAATGGAAAGCTAAAGCCCTTCTCCTCCCCCTCCAAGCAGCATAACTTGAATGAGCTCACAAAGACCTAAATGCAGGGGAAGTGTCAACTCATGATAGTTGCAAAGACCTAGAGACATGAAATCACATGGCATAGTAGAGAAAGGAGACACTCAGAATTGTTAAATGGGTCCTTGATGGACATTATTGAAATGTTTTCTCAACATCTTTATCAGAGAATTAAATAGGCAGTCTTAGTTGATGGGTTATTTGTGGATATCCTACATAACAGATGCAACAGAATGATAAAACCCCTCTGTGCGAAGTGTTCCTCTTCTGTCTTTGACCCACAGTCCTGCGTTTTGCACTAGCTTGCTGGAAAGGTGCACTTCTGCAAATATTTATCAGACCTAAATTAAAGAGAGTTATTGCAGAAGGGCAAGGGGGGTGTTAAAAAATAAATTGGAGAATTAAGGAAAGGTGACATACATGGTGAGCCTATTCCAGATGGCAGGAAATGATAGAGAGGAGACTCCTGTAATAGTTTTCCCACTGAATACAAAACTATAGGACTTTCCTATTCTCAATACTGCATAAACTATGCACAGGAAATATTCCTACAAGGTAAACTGCAGTATTTGCTTAAGCAAAATTTACAGTCAAGCTTTCACAGCCCTCCCTCTCCCGAGTGTCAAAACATTTTTATTTACAACATAGAATATGCTAGTTAACACTGTGATGTTTTATTGATCAAATCCTCTCTGAGGCATATTCCATAGGCTTTGTCTGTAATTGTGCCATTTACTTACTACAGTGCATTACATCTCTTGAAATATACATGAACAGTATGCGTGCAGAATACAATGGGCACTTTGTACATTGGAGCTAATCCTTTGGGTTACAAGCAGTGAGCTCGAAGGTTGGGTAAAGGCCCCCTTAGAACCCTGTATCCTTGCCCCACAGTTCACACACATTAAAAATGCTTGTTGTGGTTTTTTTTTTTAATTGTAATTCGCTACTTGCAGAAAGTCCTTCTAGTAATCTCCATAAAAGATGGAGCTAAGTCTATAACATATATGATGTATCCTCTGAACACAGCTTTGGGAAATTCAGAGATCTGGGATAGAAGAAGGTTCTCCGAACTCATGACAGTGCTTGGACTGAGTATCTCAAAGGGACTCTTTGCTGCTGTTGTTACTTTTTACATACTTAGCTTTCTCTTCCCCCTTTGTTTCCTTGTATTTTCTCCCTGTTTGCATTTATTTCCCTCAGTTTTTCTTATTAAACATTTTTGTTCTCTGGATGCTCTCTGTGCATATGTGATTCTTGCTATTTGAGCTGTACCCGTGCAGTGCAGAGTCATGTCACTGGCTCTACTCCCTACTTGTGTGAGAAACTCCAAGGTCCTAGTTCAGAAAAACACTGTTGATTTTGGTGGACCTTAAGGACACAGTTAGGGAGCCCTTACTGAATACAGCTGTCTTTCCAAACCAGGAATATTGCTAGGAGGACAGCTTCAAGGAACAAAGCCACACGTGAGGAGTAAAAAAACCTCACTGGTGGCAGGCAGAAGAGTTGGAAAGCAGGGCCCCATTTAAGACAAGCACCTAGTGGAAAAGAATAGACCGGAAAGAAAAGGAGAAACCCATGGGTTTTTCTTTTTCCTTACTTCCTTGTTAAAAACAGATGCAGGTTGTCTCTGCCAACTGGCAAAATTAGTTTCCCAACTGAAACAGAAATCAGGGATGCAGCTCGGCTCTTTCCTTACTCTGGAGGCATCCATGTCCTGTTGTTTGATCAGAAGTGGTCAGATGCTGAACCTCGACTCCTTCCTGCACAGAGAAAACCACAGCTCACCTGCCCTTTCACTAAGGTTAACTGCCCCTGCATCATCATGCTTGTTGCTTCCTGATCTGCAGGGATTCTCACCTGGGAAATCCCCTAGCCCAAAGAAAATCTGTTGTTCAAAGATGAGCTAGGGAGTCAACCCTCTCTTTACGCAGCTACTTTCAAATACAAAGGCATCTTCTCCACTTCTGTGGGTGCTGTGAGCTCCAGCCAGAGGGTATGTGCTCTGACTCATAGTACACACATTAACACTTTTCACCCAAACAATGGCATTAAGTGTCTTATTTAATATTTTCATCATATAATCACTAAAGCATTTCCATGTGTTATTAAGTATCACCACATTCTAATCTGAACTGCCTGTACGGGATTACTTCTGAAAGGTATTGCAAGTTAAAACATTCAAACACACAGAATGAAAATAAAATCTAATGTAGTTATTAAATGCGAGTTTCTAATTTACAAACAAGTGCTGTCATGGCAGTGTACTAATTAGTGCAACAAGTAATTAAGCCTGCATCCTTATTTTGCCTGTACAAGATTTCTATTGCAAGCATCAGCCTTCGTAGTGCAACTGAAAAACTAGGCAGTTATCGGAGAAGGACAGAAACACATCATAAGTGACTGAACGTGATTATATAATGATGTTACTTCTCTTATTCTGAGACACAGCATGACAGTTCTGCACTATGGAATAAGTACATTGTTATCAGAAAGGCAGCACCCTTGCTGCTGGAGGCTGCAGAGTACAGCCCACTTAGTTCCCCAAAAAGCATCCCACTCACTGAAGAGATTTATTATGATTTTCTTTTATCTAGGTTTCTTGGAAAATGCATTACATCATGTCACTCATTAACTGTGCTTTGTTCAGCACTTGTGCTACGCAAAATCATCAAAAACTGTTAAACAGCCAGCACTGCCCCGTGGCGTTTTGCTGTCACCACAGTGGGACAAGCAGTCCCTTGTTCCGGGCTGTTGTTGACCACAGTCATGGTTCAGACGAACCCTGATGTGCTCAGCTGGACAGAAGAACACTGGCAGCTGTGAGACGAACACATACAATTAGCCAGCACCTGCCATGCAGAACACTCACAACACTCATTCATAACATTAAGCTATCCTCTGATAAATATGGCGGCTACTAAAGACAGAAAAACCAACTGGGGAATATTATAAATTAGACAAGCAACTGTTGCAGTGTCTAGGTATTATTAGTCAAGCACAGTGTCTCAGTTTCAGCTGGAATAGTTAATTTTCCTCCTAGTAGCTGGTATAGTGCTGTGTTTTGGATTTAGTATGAGAAGAATGCTGATAACACACTGATGTTTTAGTTGTTGCTCAGTAGCGCTTACCCTAGGCAAGGACTTTTCAGCTTCCCATGCTCTGCCAGGTGCACAAGAAGCTGGGAGGGAGCACAGCCAGGACAGCTGACCCCAACTGGCCAATGGGTATTCCATACCATATGACGTCATGCTCAGTATATGGTTGAGTTGGGGGGAATTGGCCAGGGGGCAGCGATCACTGCTCGGGGACTGGCTGGGCATCAGTTGGTGGGTGATGAGCAATTGCATTGTGCATCACTTGCTTTGTATATTCTATTCTCATCATTATTATTATTATTATTTTACTTTATTTCAATTATTAAACTGTTGTTATCTCAACCCATGAGTTTTCTTACTTTTACTGTCCTGATTCTCTCTCCCATCCCACCGGAGGTGGGGGGGGGAAGTGAGCGAGCGGCTGTGTAGTGTTTAGTTGCTGGCTAGGGTTAAGCCACAACACACACTAAAACCCAGAAAATAAATGTAAATGTTACTAAGGGAAAAATCTGTCTTTCCTTACAGGTACAGACAAAGCTAACTGCAGAGACACTGTGGGGTTCCACTGCAGGCGTTTGGCAGGGGAAGACAAGAGAGGGTTTGGAGAAGAGCTACTCACAGTTTGCATCCAAAAGCAAAGGTGGTTGCTATTATATAGACCATTAAACCTTTCACCCTTTCTGGCTCCAGCAGGGATCCCAAGTTCATTGTCCACTTGGAGTTTACAGGTAGGGCTTTGTCCTAAATCCAAACGACTATCAGCACGTTATATACTCTGCTGAATGTCACTGAACTCGTCTTCTTACTGACCAAGGTTTTTCCTTTTTTTAATACACAAACCACCAAAAAGGAAACCAAGCTTCTCAGGCAGGCAATGAATATTCCCACTATAGAATGTATTCAACCACTTAACTGCAGAGAACACAAGCCGATCGCCTAGTGGATCTAGCCAGACCACATTTCCCACTACATTTTTATTCTTGAAAACAGATGAATGCACAAAACAAAGGTCAGTTTCATTACCCAAGTAAATAATCTGGGCTAAGAGTAAATCAACTAATGCACTTAGAAAACTACCAGTATCTGTATTCTAAACACATTGCAGTTAGTGCTATTTGAGCCCTTTTATGTTTGGTTTCCTTGAATCTGAGTGAATGCATTTGATTCTGATGAACGATAAATCCCCTGAAGAGCTAACTTTAAGTCCACTTTTTTTTTTTTTAACATTTGCTCAAAGTAAATTCTGGATTACACAATTACTCTGCAACAATGGAAGTTGTGCATTGGAAATCCATGTTGCCAGTGCTTTCCTACAGCGGTTACATCCAGGAAATGGAACTACTGCATGAATTGGGAAAATAACCAATAATACAAACTGCAAATTTTCACAGTCACCTGTCTGTAAACCATCTGCACACCAAGAATTCCCTAGTACAATGTGTGAATAGTGTTAAACAGCAAACTATGTTTTGTGATATAGCCACAGGCAGCTCAACAACAAGCAAATAGTTCCATAGGCAGCTCAATTAAAGAAAAATTATTTCATAGGGACATTAGTGTGGAGTCACTGATGCCCAAAAAGGGGAAAATTCTGCTGCAGCTTCCCATCAGCATGGAGAGGGACCTGTCCTGTAGCCACTTACCTGTTTTCAAAGGACATCTATGAAAGTACTTGTTTTTATCGCTTGAACTCACAGAACAAGCTGAAAATGTATTAAGTAGGAAACAGACAGGGAATTGAGTGAGCCTGGCTTCCATAACAAAAAAAACCCCAAAACCAACAACTAAAAGGAAGTAGGATGGAATTGAGTGGGCCTGGCTTCCATAACAAAAAAAAACCCAAAACCAACAACTAAAAGGAAGTAGGACCCTGCAAAGGAAACTCTAGGAATTTGGCTCTGGATTTTTATACAAAAATCCAGAGCAAAATTTGTGTGGTGACTGCACTGGTTCCTCTCTCTTCTAATGAGGTCCAGATTTTCCTTCCTTTTATTCAAAAACATGTCCTCAAATACTTGATGCAAAGTCTGAAGTCTTACAGGCCAGGTGCCTTTGATTTTAGCTGTATAAGAAACAGGATGGTACACTAAGAACACTAAAGATTTATGAGAACTATAGCAACAATCTCACTAATCATTTAAGGAAAGAAAGGAAGACGTTTTAGGGTTTACTTCTACTGTACACTTCCATTTGCACCAAGAAGCTATTTGCTAAATCTACAGAGAGATGGCATATGCTCTTCCTCAAAGGTGGGATGATCAGCTTGAACGACAAATGCTGGAAACTTAGGATAACTCCTAGGGAAAACCATTACTCTGAAAAGTCACTCCCTGATCCTGGCAAAGCCTATTTAAGGCTGAGCCAGTGAGATAATCACTGGATATGGTAAACCTTTCCTGAAGGATATTATGTGATTTCAGATGTTTACAGCATATGGACCAGTAAGTGTGCAAGGAAGTCATAGAATCATAGAATTGTTAAGGTTGGAAAAGACCTCTAAGATCATCAAGTCCAACTGTTAACCTAGCATGGCCAAGTCCACCACTAAACCATGTCCCTAAGCACCACATCTACACGTCTTTTAAATACCTCCAGGGATGGTGACTCAACCACTTCCCTGGGCAGCCTGTTCCAATGCTTGACAACCCTTTCGGTGAAGAAGTATTTCTTAATACCCAATCTAAACCTCCCCTGGCACAACTTGAGGCCATTTCCTCTTGTCCTATCACTTGTTACTTGGAGAAAGAGACCGACACCCACCTCGCTACAACCTACCTTTCAGGTAGTTGTAGAGAGTGATAAGGTCTCCCCTGAGCCTCATTTTCTCCAGGCTAAACAGCCCCAGTTCCCTCAGCCGCTCCTCATAAGACTTGTTCTCCAGACCCTTCACCAGCTTCATTGCTCTTTTTTGGACATGCTCCAGCACCTCAGTGTCCTTCTTGTTGTGAGGGGCCCAAAACTGAACACAGTATTCAAGGTGCGGCCTCACCAGTGCCGAGTTCAGAGCACTGTACACAGTGTGCAAAAGTCTTCTCTCAGTACATTCATTCCAGGGAACGGAATAGTTCCAGTGGTCCCAAAGGGAATTACTGTCATAGAGCTCAACGTAGCACACATGCCTGCTTCAGGACAAGTTAAACTACTGTTAGTTTAAAAGGAAGAACTCACAGCCAGAAATTTACAAAATGGACATCCAAAACTACATTAAAAGTACCTAAAATAAGGAACCTAGTTTTCAAAATGTCTGTGTGCCTAATGCTTTCAGAAATGGATAGCATTGATATGCCTATGCAGGGACATACTGGAGAATGAGGAAACTTGTGGGTCACCTCCCTTAGTGCCAGCTGGTATAGCTCATGCTCCTGTGTCATCTGAAATGCACATATTTTCCCCACTGCTTGGGTTTCCTGGAAACATCTCTAAGTTTCTGCACAGTGCTTAGTCAGATTGAGTGATCATTTCTGTACTTCACACTACAAACTGAGCCTTTTCGTAGTTCGATGACACATTTCTGCAACTGTCCTCTGGTTTAGAGATGATCTATCTTCTGCATCAGGAACTGACTCAGGAGAGGAGAAAATACTGTCATGTTAAATGATGTCATTGTCACCTAGTGTCCCTGAAAAAAACAAGAGAACTCTCTGAGGTCTGTCTGCATATGACACATAACATCTAAATTATGTGTCTAGCACTTTATCCATTTAATGGCATAAACTATGCCGTTAAAAAGTATTTGCTTTTCAGGTGTCAGCAAAACCTGTGCCCAGTGCCCTGTGGCTGGGCATTTCTGAAAATGCAAGGATCCGATTCTCAACCCATACACAAAGGTATCACGGTTCTCATCCTAGAACAATAATGTTGCTTGGCTGGGCTTCAGAGTACCTTTTTCTAGTTTATATTAGCTTCCCACATGGATTAAGTTTGGGCATCTGTGAATTGCTATGGGGTAACATCCTATCTCAGTCAAAATAATCTGGGTTTTAGGCATCTGTAGGGCTGGTACTTACTCAGGCTTCAGTATGTAGGTATCAAGGTTATTGTAAAGATGAAGACAAGTCATAACACTGTCATGAAAGTGAGAGATGCCAGCACAGTGGCTGAGGAGCAGGAGACATGGACCAGATGCAGGTCTTGTACTGATAGTCTGGATATAGTGCAAACACGGGCAATAAACAAGAAGAAAAGGAAAGAAAAGCAGAACACAGCTTCATAAATGGTTTCTGTCCATAAGGAATCACACAAACACTGCATTTACGAGAGTATATATGTTAAATACATAGGAGACAATGAATCACAGATTTTACAGTAATATAAGGCAGTGAAGCAGCATATATTCACAGATGAGAAAGAAAGGTTGGCTTAGCTTCTCAGGCCCTGTTTCAGGGAGCAGGATTACCTGCTGGATAAATCTCCTTTGCAGAAGTGGCAATAAAAGTTCTTGGCTGCAGAAGAACTGATAGTGGTGCCAAAAGGGGGGGGGAAAAAAAAAGGGGAGGAAATCAAATCTCATAAAGTCAGGCAAATCTCCCATTGCTGCCAAGAAATCCATGGCAGAGCAGGAGTCACTGAAAGCCCTGGGCTGGACCAGCCAAAACAGAGCACCAGGACACTGCCCAGGGGAGACAGGATCAGGAAAAGGGACTGGTTTTGGTTTACACGAGTAGACAACTAAGTCCCACACAGACGTTCCCTCAATCCCCCCCAGTGGGATGGGGGAGAGAATTGGAAGGGCAAAAATGAGAAAACTTGTGGGTTGAGATAAAGACAGTTTAATAAGGAGGGGGGGAAACAAAACAAAACAAAACCAAACCCCAAAAGCATCACTCACCACCAGCTACACCAATACCCAGCCAGTCCCCAAGCAACGGCAACCCCTGGAAAACTCACCCCAGTCTTATTGCTGAACGTGATGTTGTATAGTATGGAATATCCCCTTGGTCAGCTGGGGTCAGCTGTCCTGGCTGTGTCCCCTTCCAGCCTCTTGCCCACCCCCAGCCTACTCACTGTGGGGGCAGAGTGAGAAACGGAGAAAGCCTTGATGCTGTGTAAGCACTATTCATCAATAGCTAAAACATCTGTGTGGTATCAACACAGTTTTGTTCACAAATCCAAAGCATAGCATTATACAGCTGCTATGAAGTAAATTAACCCCATCTCAGGCAGACCCAGTACAGGGACCCACTTGCAGACCATTAAAGCTGACTGAACCCTGTCAACGGTCACTATCCCACAGCACGTTCAGTCCCCAGCTGCACTTGAGTAATGGTTTCCATGGGAGGGGAATTCAGGCTTCATTCTGCTTTAATGAATCAGTAAGAGACAGATTTACTTATTTTACATGAAACTCGGGGAGCTGACTTACACAGCTTACACAGCAGGCTGTGTGGATGATGGATAGACCATGTACCTGGTATAGTGACCTTGATACGAATGCAGCCTAAAGATAGGAATAAAAGGAAGATTCACTGCACAAAGGCCAGTAAAGCTGAAATATGTGCTGATAAACTTCTTAACTTAGGGCACCCACTTAAACACACTATGTTTCTGCCACAGCCCTGGGTAGCGCTTCCTCAGTTGGACACTCTGCAAACTCTGCTGGGTTTGGATTTTGCCACACTGGTGCCACATGCTCTTGATGGGAACAGGTGGCCAGGGCTGTCCTACCCTTGGGAACAAGCTTTGCAGAGGTGGGATCTCACAGCCTCATTACTTTCAGACTGTTCCAATGGGTCAAAGTTTCCCAGCTAAGTGGACATTTTGGGTTAACAGTTTATTTCTTCAAGGGCAGTCTTTAGGAAAAGCAAACAAATATACAGGCCACATGAGACTGCTGAACAACTAATTAGTTTTACTTTAGATATCACAAGTTACAGGTCTATATAGACACGATAACAACCACCCACATGCATTTGGTCACTTTTTCAGCAACCTCACAACAGCTCTCTAACATCAGAGATCTCTAAGCAACCTAGCTCAGTGTCATTCAGTCTCTCTCAGTCTCTCTCTTTAGTTGACCTTTGAATCAAGCAGCAATAAATCAGTCTTCTCTCTCTCCCCCCAATCCTATCTTTCCTCTACCGGTAGGACACATATACTCCCCTTAAAAAGACAGAAAAAGGCTATTCAGAGATGCTTTTATGTATTCTAACTTGCAGTTACTTTGCTAAGCAATTCTCTGGTCAGCCTCCTCATGTGATCACCTTTCTTAAATCTCCATTACACCCTCACCTTTATGTCCAGGTTCAGATTATAACTGATGGTTTGTCATGGAAGGTAGCCGTTTTCTTACCCATGCATGTTCCACTGGGATGCACAGCTACCAACATTTTACCACCTCATTATACTATCTGAAAGAATTTCTTTTGTTCCTTGCAGTGGCTCAATTCAGAGGCAGGAGAAAATTGGCAAAACCCCCTACTTCAAATTTAGTTTGCAGTCTAACACAAACATACATACCAACTGCCCAATAGCGAGCATTATACATCAACTGTACCCAAACATCAGATCTTTTCATAATGATTTTATAAATATAAAATGCCAATTTTTGAGCATTGACCAGTTCAGTAGGCCCAACATATTACTGATCTGACATTATAATATATGCTTCAGACTGTATATTGCAAAAATATTCAGCTGATTATTTTGCAATAGTATTTGCACTTGCAATTCATTGCTGGCTTGCAAGCATGAACGGGAATAAATGTTACACAACATTTATTGAATAAGCTACTAGATCAATTCACTTATCTGTGAGCTTCCTGGTGATGTGTCGGCATTTTCTGTGCTTTTGAATGAAAAGAAGCTTAGCAAGAGCGGCAACATGCAATATTCACACATTGTAAAAAGCACACATAAGTGAAGAATTAGAAATGATAAATGTGTAAATCATAAAAGACCAAAACCAACACTGAAATGAGTTAAACAGAGCTCAAAATAATGATTCTGTGAATCAAATCCAGTGGAAGTGATTATTCTCAATGCATGGCTTCTAACTTCATCACTTTCTGCTTTATAGCTGGCAAAATCTGACTGAAGTCTCAGGCTCCTATGACAGAGACTGAAAATAGAGAAATTCATTATTTTATGTTTTACCTTCCCATGTTCGCTGTACCTTAACCTGAACACTCTCCTTTTCTCTGGTAAGCATTATTCAACTTGCTGTTGCATTTAAAGGAAGTTACTTTCTTCTTTTTTTGACCTGATTCCTCACAAATATGCACCAGATGGAGAACTGGATTTCATAATTTCATATAATTTAAATGCGAACACGCATCATAATTTCAAATTCTATGATTTTTTTATGGCAGGGAAGTTACATTTCCCAATATTCTTAAGTTTTTACATCAACAGTTAAAAGGCTCTTTACTGGTGCAGCTGCTGACTTGTTATGATTGGATGTCTCAGAACCACTGGCCACCAGATATTACTCCTTCACTTGGAAGTTTTTTCATAGTGTGTTACAGACCACTGACCTACAGCTTTGCTCTCATTGAATTGCTTTCCTGTAATGTATGACGAACAGCAACCTTATGAAAATTAGGAGACAGAAAGGTAAAAGGAAGATGAAAAAGGAAATTAAAAGCAAAAAACCCAAATGTTTACTTGTGGGTCACCAGTTCAGAGGTCTGACCACAGCAGAAAGGTATGCCTGTACCTGGAAATGAACCAAGACACTCTCATGTCTCAACTGCAGAGGTCATGCACGCTATGGAACAGGCCTGCTTGGTGTATTCAGCGATGTTGATCACTGTGAAGCCTTTTAGGACGCTCTGCTGATTATTATTGCAAGAAACAGCACTTGTCTTAAAAAAGGCCTCTTTGCCTGCTTCATGGCTGAAAGAAACCAGAGAAACAGCCCTATAGAGCCTCAGGTATGACATTTCTTTGGTCACAGCTTTCTCAAAGATTGTATGTAAAAAAGAATGCCATGAGCACAGCAACTGCAGATGTCTTCTGTGATCTGCCCAGTACCTGATGTCTGACAGCTGAAGCAGAAACTGAATTTCATGATTCAGTTTGCTGCTCACAAAGAAGTGCTTTACTTCTGCCTCTGGGCTTTCCAGTATGGAAAGGGCAGTGCCCAGAAGCCACAGAACCCTACAAGCATATAAGCCCTGTGCAACTAAGAGGGGCCTGGATGCTGGCAGTGATGCCAGCCCCCATGAACAGAGGTGAGGAGAGCTGTGCTATGGAGAGAGAAGTTGGAGGAGTCCACATGCACCACTCTATAGGTCTGTACAGAGAAGTTAGAGGCAAGTCTAGCTTTGCTATACAGCCAGTCCTATACGGAGCATCAAGAAAGGCTAATAAAGGGAAAAAAAAAAAAAAAAAAAAGTAGTGGTATTAAAAAAAAAAATTCTCACATTTCAAAACACACCTGTCTGCTTACTAAACATTGTGGTATCCGAGAAATAACACTTGAGAAAATTATTGAGGAAAAGAAGAACCAGTGCTGGATTCCAAAATAAAAACATTGGAATAAAACATTTCCCTGTACAAACAGCAATGGTTTCACTGAGCCTTCTTCCCCATCTTTCTCCTCTCAAAAGAAGGTAAAAATATATAAATAAAAAAAAAAAATAAATCAAGCCCTTCTCCTCACCCCACAGCCTCCAATCAGTCTTGCTGCTTAGAAATGCACAGGCATTATTTGCACACACAGTGGCTGCGATGATTATGTGTATAGCCTCACTAAGAGTCCTCCCAAGAAATCCATTAAAACGGATACAGTTTGCATACAATATCATTGATGCTCATGTCTAACATCTAAACTATCATTTCATGCTCTGTTACAGAAAAGAACTAAGTATCGAACAACAACTGTGCTTCCTTTTGTTTCTCAGCTTTTATCATTTTCCACAAAGGTACATTATACAATAAATAACACTTCACTCAGACCAGTGGGAGGGAGTCCAGTTAAGAATCTCCATTTCCCTTTCCTTTACATTGCCATACTGCTCACATCAGTCTCCTACTGTAGAAATAAACAGATGAAAATAAAATAAGCATTTAAATCACTATGTTTAATGCAAGAATATTTTTACATCTATGTTATACTCTCTTTTCTACAGCACACACGATAGCACAAACTGCTGTAGTACAGTATAGAGAACAGTCTTTTTTGTGTCCCATCTTCCAAAAGTATCAAAACGCTTCTTAAGCATGAGGGTTTTTTTCCTTTAGAGTTTATTTTCCTCAATATTCATTTATCTCTGCCATGTCAATAATGCCTTCTGCCATTTTGTGTGCAGCCATTAATTACAATAGCACTTCTCTAATTTTACATGCAGGAAGAACAATACTCAAGAGTTCACAAGTCTCTGTCCATCAACAGAAGCCATCAAATTACACTGAAAATCAAATGGGATAGTTTGCAAAAGCAATTTCATGAAATTTCCAGCATGCTTGGATTCAACTGAGCTAGAAAGATGGCAAGACCATTGTTTTGGGCACTATTCTGGCATTTTTGATTCCTGTCACAGCCAGTCAAGGAAGCTCAGTGACACAGCACATTGCTGTCACTGTATCTTACAGTGCTTTCTCAGCCCTCCAAAGCAGCTTGCAGTGTTTCTGAAATGTCAAAGTTACTGACTGCTGACTCCCAGACACCATGTATAAATGGCTTCTTGACTTTTTTTAATATTCAAGCCTTACCTCCACCCTTTGCAAAAGTATTGTCAAATTTAAGCCACTAGAGGCTTTTTTTTTCTTTTTTTTTTTCTTTTTTTTTTTTTGCAGTGCAAGTGTTAACAATTGGAGACTTACTGGTGATATAGATATGAATTCAAGCAATTACTTGCTGTAACACAGTGATTTGTCCAAAGTAAAATGAGCTAAAGGGATTCTGAAGATGAGGGTGAATGTCTGATAGTCACTCTTTTATTAAGTCACTGGGAGCTGTGGCAAAAACAGCACTGTGCAAACATTCAACAGAGAGCGTGGCTCATTTTTGGCAGAAACCTGTTCATGTCCTCCCTCTCTTCCATCTTCTACCAGTTCTGCATTATTATTAACCTGCTATCAACAAAAGAGACATCATTAGGCATACTTATCTTTCAGAGAGCTACAGGCCATAGGCTTTACAATTCTGTCCCCTTTTATTTCCACGGCTATGAACTCAACCAACCATTCTTACACAGCTCTTTCCAGAGCCTCCCTCAAACAATGGAACCACTGAGGAGCAACTACAGGAAAGCATCAGTAAAGACTAACAGTCTATCAAAATATAGGCTTGTGAATACAGGTACTGCAAGAACACGGGCAGAGATGTCTGCTATTTTCTCTGTTTCCTTTTTTTCCTTGTTTCTTCAGTTTTATTGGACAGGGAACTATTTAAGTAGACAAAATAAAATTAAACTACGTCTTTTCATCTCAGAGCTGTTGTGTAGGAACTGAAACAGGGAGAGGGACTACATGGCCTTTTACTTTTCCCGTTCTCATAAAGAGCTTCCTGAGGTGATGTAAAATAATGCAACTTCACTGAAGTCCATAGAACTCCTGTGGTTTACACTTTTTGTGTGTCTGACTCACTGGATCTAGAGCAGAAGTATATGAAAATAGAATAAATTATTGAGCAAACTCATGCAGGAAAAGTGCTGATGAAATGTCTGCTACTATAAAACTGCATGTTTAGATCTTATCATGTTCTTGGGAATAGTAAACTAATTCCTCGTATCTCCCACTCATAAAATTCCTGCTTCAGGTTGCCCAATTTTGCATGTTGCAGACTTGCACTATCATTTGGTTTATAAGGATGTGATACTACAACATCCTTTTAACTGGAATAGCGGTTTTTATACCAGTTATGAAAAATGTAGCTATAGCTTCTTTTTTTTTATTATTTATTTTGGCCACGCAAAACAAAACATCAGCTGATTTTGAAGCAAGTCTGGCATTTGTATAAGGACTTCGTTCTATTCTGTTTAAAGTTCTTGTTAATAGAGTTAATAAAACTATTTTCATTTCACAAAGCATTTTAGAGCTTCTTATTCCTGTAATTTAAAACAATGAGCTATTTTGGGAGGGGCAGAACAGGGTGGATTCAATTTAAAATTATTCCGCTGCTGTGGATTTGTAGCTAAACAAAACTCTAAATTATGTATTAAGAAAACACTAAATATGAAAAAACCCTGCCAAAACCCAGGCTGTATTACTTGAGTGGATGGAAAAACAGTGCTGTAACAGAGGCAAAAATTCTCACCTCAGTCTGTGGGACAAATGTCTGCAGGTGAGAACACATCAACAACATAATCAAATAAAGAAAATTAAAGAGGGAGGTAGGATCTATTTTTATTAAATGTTTTTGGTAATCTCAGTTTCAAAATTCAGCTCATTTGGTGAAAACAAGTCAACAGTTGCAGGATATTCAGCAGAGGTGAATTTAAGATTTACTGTGTACTTACAGAAATTCATTTTTCCACTTGCTCAGAGAAAATAAATATGCAATAAATAATAACAATTAACAAATAGGCAGGTAAATATATTATCATTACAAGAAAGAGTTGATAAATGGGCACAGTATTTTGGCTAGTGATTTTCCATAAAATCTTTTTGTACTACTGATACAATGTAATGACTGAAATTGCTTACAAAGGAGACTCTCCACCCCTGCTGCTTGCAGGGAGGCTATTTGCTACTGTTAGTTCACACAGAAGCATTTAATATTTGCAGTCCTGCACTAAAAGCCGAAGCTGGTTCCATTGGGCAGCTGGAATTTTCATGTCCAGATGACAAACACACTACACCCTGCTCTTGTACATGCAAAGAGATTGTGACTCTTTCATACTGATAGTGTGCAAGACAGGGTAATTTTTTACTTCTAGACAGCTATTAGAAAGAGGTGTATTTTCATTCATAGTCATGATTTAAAAGAGAGTAATATATGAACCCTAACTGGGCTACATACACTGCCGAATATGACTACCTTTTCTTTTGTATTAAAAAACCTTTCTGTTACAAGTAACCTTCACAACATTGCTCTTTCCGAAATTAAGAAGCCACGCCCAAAGGGTTCATCCAACCAAAAAAGGAATAAGTTCTCATCAAAACAAACCTCCTCCTCTGAGCCCCACCACCTCAGCAGCCTGCCCTTAACCGCACAGAGCACAGCCAGTGTCACATTTCCAGGCTGATATCAAAACAAGCTCTCAACCACAAAATTGCAGAAGTACTAGAGAGTTCATGGAGTTTACTGGGGACTTGGTTATGGCCATTAATTTTACATGAAAGGCACTCCTATATAACCGAAACTGCTATCAGGACAAGGCTTTAACCTAACAGCCCTGCTGAAAAAGAAAGTTAGGACTCCACCCTGCCATCAGCTATACCCAACCATTACCTCCT
Organism: Fulmarus glacialis; assembly: GCF_000690835.1. NCBI lineage: Eukaryota > Metazoa > Chordata > Aves > Procellariiformes > Procellariidae > Fulmarus > Fulmarus glacialis. The sequence goes on from NW_009204341.1 coordinate 16,191, forward strand.
CACAGGCCGCCTACTGCCGATGGGCCCAGCTGTGCACACAACGCAGTGCCTCTCTCCTCTGGCCAAAGACTCCAGGAATGTGGTGAGCTGTGTCCTGCCTGCTCATGCGATGAAGGCAAAACATAAGCAGCACCAGATTATCCCCCAGATAACCCCCCTGGAGATACAGATGCCTCCTTGCCAACATGGTGCCTAGAAAATCCTCCACTGAGGGAAACCTCACACAGCATGTAGGGTCCCTTCCTGATTGGCTGGCCTTCTCTGGAGGGTTCTAGAAGGGGGCAGAGCAGCCAATCACAGCTCTTGGCCCTCCTGAGGGATCTCTCCTCACGCTAGGTGCGCCATGCTGAGGGGGGGAAATTCTCAGGACTTGCTGAACTGGCTGTTGGCCTCTGCCAGCACTTCTCCTCTGGCCAGGGCCAGGTCACACCAGCCCTTCTGAGCCACAGGAAGCTCTGGAGAAGTCGCTGCTACACGGCAGGGACAGCAGCATGGCCAGGACAGGCCATGGAGGAACATCGCGTGGTGAGACAGCGGTGAGGAGGGGCACGGCAGTGCTGAGGGGGCTGCATGGGGTGGGGCACAGATATCAGGGTGCCTCTAACCCCCCTGTCAGTGCTGGGGCAAAGGCTGCTGGTGGTTGGGAACCAGGATAGTCCAGGTCTCTCTTTTCCTGTCCATTTACTGATAATGGTCCTTGACGTTAGGGTAAGGACTGAGAACTTGTGCCTAAACTCTGCATTTTCCTCACTCCCCTGAAAATGCGCCATGTTTCTCCTCAAACTGGGAGAGCTGCAGTTTTTCTGCTCTGAATCTACTACTAATTCTAAAGAACTGCCAGGTAGGTCTATTTAAGCAATCCTCCTCCCTCAAGAAGGAGGTTGAGCTTGAACTCAACTAAAATTTCTTATAAAAATGTTTTCCCCAGAATTCCTTTTTCAGCTAGGAACAAATAGGTAAGTCCCAAACGCAACCTTTTTATTTGGAAATGTATCAACATTTCCCGTAGATATGCTCAGCAGAACAAATGGTACAATATGCCTGCGTCAAAATGATCTGGCTCGATTCAGCATTAAACCACATCCTCCCGCACTGGTCGTATGCCTTATTCCTCCCTTTGCTGCAGTGACTCAAGTCCCACATAGCACTACAGGCTGCACTATTAAGACAGCAGACATGGAGCACCGTGGTAGACACAGGTTACCAAGCAGCCTAACCCAGAGGGGAAGCGTTGCATGAGAACCTACAACATGTTTTTTTCATAAAGTGCAGCGGTAGCATAATAAGACATTGCTCCCGAATAAGACATTTTCATGTGTACGAAACCAACTTTTTACTCAACCCAACACCAAAACTATTTGAGTTTCTGCAACAGATGTTTACTTCCTTTCACACCCCCTCAAACTCCAAAACTCTCCATCCAGAAAGAAAGGGCAAAGAATCCCTCCTGTTTTCTGACCATTTCTGTCTCAGAGAAAAGGTCCATCTGTACTAAAGACAGGAATTTCACAGGAATTAGTCTGGAGAAACATGTTCCAACAAAAGGTAAGAAGCACCACAGACTAACCGCTTTCAGATCTGAATTCAGATGCATTTTTTCACTTTTGCTTGGTAAGTTAGTCACACACGCAACTCTTTTGTTCATTCAGGCATTAATCTCTGTAACTAGCTGAGCTGTATCTTTTGCAAGCTGAGAATAATAATGAAAAGCAAGTTATCTTCATTTGTACTTTTAAATAATTTGGAGGCAGCAGAGCACTATAGTGAGGAGAGTTTTGACAGAAAGGAAGGCGGTTTCAAATGTATTCCCTGGCAGTTAGTTAAACTTGTCACAACCTATTAAAATCCAGACATGAACTCCATCTGTATAGCTGTAGACCAAACGGTGTAGTCTCGCTCTTTCCTGTCACTTGTACCAGTTCCAACTTTACAACGTTTTTTTAATCTCGTCCTTGTAACAGTTCAGCGCCTGTTAAATTGTCCCTAGCAGTACAAGCTATAACATGGCACGCCCCGAATCGTTAACATCCGTCAGAGGGAACGGCCTGTGAAAAGGGCTGGGAGCTTAATGGTCGCTCAGCCGCCGAGGCTGCATGTGCCTTCCCGCCAGCGGAGGG
>NW_009204342.1:0-10168 GCF_000690835.1 Fulmarus glacialis
CCCATCCAACCAATGAGCAGCCAGCTTCTGTAGGAGAATGGTGTGGGAAATGGTGTCAAAGGTTTTACTAAAGTTTAGGCAGCCAACATCCAGTCTTTCCCTTATCCACGAGGAGGGTCACCTGGTCATAGAAGGAGATTAGGTTGGTCAAGCAGGACCTGCCTTTCATAAACCCATGCTGGCTAGGCCTGATCACCTGATTGTCCTGTACATGCCTTCAATTCTCTAGGGTAAACAATCCCAACTCTCTCAGCCTGTCCTCACAGGGGGGGTGCTCCAGCCCCCTGATCATCTTCATGTATATATATATACACACACACAGACACACACATATATACACACCCCATATTTTTCTGAATGTTTTAAGTCCTACATAGAATTGAACCTTACTGTAAATACAAATACTAAATAATAAGCAATAATCTGGCATTCTATCTTTATAGGTTAGCCAAACTTATCATAGATGTAAAACTTCAATTCTCGAATACACATGAGCATACTCACCTAGGGAAAACTATTTTTTCTTTCTGTTTCATTTAACTAAACACTTCCATCTAAAACTGTTGTATATAGAAAACAATAACAAAAAAATCTAAATTTATTTCCAAAAGTAGAGATAAACTGTAAAAAATGTAAGGAAACAATATTTTACATAAAAGCATCTCATACTACTCAAGGCCACTTTATTTTTTTTTAAATTTTGTTTTTGTTTGTCCTGTTGCTTGAATCACCCACTTTGTGCCTTATAACTCATTTATGATTGTGTCTTTAGCAAGCACTGTAATACAGGTTTAATGGTGTAGTACCTTGGAATATTTCAATATACGTTTAGTGACTTAGTTATTAAGTTTTGTTCATAATATCTTTTGCATGACTGTTTTTTTTAAGCAGAAGTACCTATACTGTTGGTCCAAAGTACAAGGTGCTCAGCCACTTGTATTTGTGATGTTTGCATATGGGACAGACATGGGGGCAAATTCCTTTAATAACTTTAACAACCTTGCAAGAGCAAGCAAAGTCTCCTCAAAAATAGATATGCATTATAAAAAATATATACATTTCCACTTGCAAGATCTACCACTACTGTTTGGCAAAATGCCCACTCTCCTCTGTGTAATTCACTGAGGAATACTTCTGTCTCACTCTGTAAATAAGCAGGTAAGATTAGATTTCACTGCTCAAAAGAGATAAAGAAGGTATCTTAACATAAACACATCTTTTTAACTGTCATTTGATAAGCATGCACCAAACTGGATCAAAACCCAGCTACTTTTCATTTGCACTAACAATGAGATGTGTGAAATCCCACAGAAATGGATATGACATGAAGCCTCTTACATTCTTATTAAGACTGTTGTCCTCCAACTTACCCTCACAGCCAAAATTTTAAAGGATAGGATTTTCTCCCAAGACATTTTGAAATACATTAAGTGAAACACTCAGCTCCTCACTGACTATGTCTCTTTAGTCTATGAAAATAAAAGAATTCCAGGCCTATCTTTTTGTTACACTCTGGGCAAGTAATCGAACATGGCCTGCTGGGATATCAGCCTTTTGATTTGCCGGTTTGAGAATATGTATAATTTTCAAATAAGAAAATGATATCCTTCAGAAAGTCTTTTCATTTTTTTAGAGAATGTTTTAAAATCTGTCCCAACATTTCTATTTTCCAAGTGCTCAGGAACTGCTTTGGTTTTCTTGCCAGTATTGTCTCTGATTTGCAAGTCAAGAGAAAAGATGTGAGAGATATTGTTTGATTAAACTGTGACCTTACCAATTAATCTAGGAATTATTTAGCAATGCAGGCTTTCAATCCTTTAGTTACTTCTTCCTTTTTGAGAAAGGCCACCCTTAGCTTGTGCTTAGGACACATTACCCTTCTCCTCATACTAGGAAAAGGAAGCTGCATGCATGAGTTGTTAGACCACTCCTTGTTGTTTCTGTGAGACACTGTTGTCTCAATCCTTTTCTGACTGCTATTAGAGAATTGTTCCATTTTGGAATTAGTACCTGATGCCTGCTAAATTGTTGGGCTGGATTTGGCGTATACTAAATCCACAATTTTCCATGAGAAGACAAGAGAACCTCCTTATACCACATAAAAATCAGTCTAAAACTCAAGGGAAAATTCCTCTCTAGTCTTAAGAAAAATAATCCATCAATGCCATAAAATATCAAATAAGCAAGAAATAAGCAAAATAAAACCCTGTATTCTGACCTTAACCAGCAGGTAGAAGAATAAGTTATTAGTTCAGGGGTGAGAGACAGGCAAACATTAGCCATTATACAGGGAGTTTAACTCAATCCCTCAGTCATTCTCCATCACTGGTGATCTTCTCTCAGCCTTAAGGAGGAGCTCTTTCAGGAGTGATGACCATTTCTTTGTAATAAGACAATTTTATCATTGCTTCCTTGTTAATTTCCTTCTCCACCATGTGAAGTTTCAGAAATCCAATGTAGATAGAAAAACAGCACAGAAGGTTTTAATGTATCTGCAACTACTTCTTTAGCTGATAGCAAAAGTAACAGACTCCACAGTCTGATTCACTTGATGCAAAGAATAGATAATAGAGATACTAAATATAGATTTTCAGGGTCATCATCCAACCCCTGGAAAAATAGAAATAGCAACAGCAATTAACAAATAAATGAAAGCTGTTAGACTACAGTAACTCTGAGGGCTTAATATATTCTGCAGCATTGTATCAATGCTGAAGCATTTCAGAAAAAAATAAATTAACACCCTAGCGAGTTATAAATATGTAACTAATCCTGTTTTACACAGATCAAAACTAATTTTCGTAAGCATTTTGTCTTGAATGAAAGCATATGACAAGATCCCCTGAAACAGGTTTTCCTTTGTGATATGATAATTTCCACAATCTGGAGTTTGTGGATAGCTTTATGACAAACCTGGAGATTCCTGACTGTAAGTTTTACTCTTCATATTCCCTATTGGTGTCACATTTTTGGCTCTACAGGAATGAGTTTCCTTTTGTGCAGGTGGTTGACATTGGAACTGCCCCAGAAGAACGTTTCTGAGCCATGAACAGCACTGGGGGAAACTTAGCTTCTCTCCGCCACAGACTGCTGACAACTTCTGGAAAATAAAACATGGAAAATGGGTGTCAACACCAAAAGTCAGGTCACGGATACACAGAAGGAAGATACTAACCTCTTATAATCCCTATGAAATAATGACTGCTTTGTATAATCTCCAATAAGGGGAAAAAAGGCCATCAATATTTATTTAAAAAGTCTGAAATTAACCTTGATATTTCTTCTTCGGAAGTGTCTGTTTGTATTGCTGTCTTTACAGACAGCCATTTAACAGTCAGTACAAAGAACTTTGTTATTTAGGCATCATGCAGATGATATGCTATCTCAGGGATTTCACTATTGGTCTCCCTAGCTTATTGTTTTCCAGAGTTCAAGGTATTTTCAACTGAATACACAGTTTGTTCTTTGAGGAAAAAAAAAAGTATTTCAGACTATTGAATTTCTGTATTTTAGGTTAGATTGTTTCAGAAATTTAGAAATTAATTTTATCTTTCAGTCAACAAAGCAGAATTATATGCAGAACTCAGGCAAATACTTAGATAGACAGTAAACATACTTAATTATTTTTTGACCTTAACTCAAATTGTGTAAGTCACTGAAACCACTTCCAATGGGAGAGATGGGTTACACTAACAGTCTTATTCTTGATAATGCATTATTCCTAAAGCTTGTCAAAATGCACTAAAGCAATAAAAATACTGTTTTCATTTCCACATAAAAATAAATGAGCAAAAAGCTTGATAAGTATAGAGTTAATTAAGACTATATATCAAAGAATGAGAATTCAGCATTCCATTTTCTAGGGTAGCTTACAAGGCACTTCTGATTCTCTGATCGAGGATAATTCATCTTGCTCTATGTCTTTATTCCCATCAGCAAAGTAGAAAGCAGAACACTGTATTTAGCATTATATATTGGTTTTATACAGTCATGACAAAAAAGGCAGGAATGGAAAACTCCCCTTAGAAGCTGAGTGGTTTCATGTTTAGCTTGGAGAATCATATTTTTCTCCCCCTATTTGTTTCCTGCAGCAGTCTGGAAACTTACAGTCTGATCATCTCAACAGCTCATCTTCAACAAAGAATAAAGATAGCAAAATGACATAAGTCAAAGCTTTCAGGAAATTGATTTAATTATTCTCCGTAAGGCAAGAAACTCAAACCAAAGCTCTTTTGTTAAAGATGGATGGCTGTTTTTGGCAGGAGCATTTTAAAAAGAAAGGAGGCATAACTGCTGGTTTTGATGTCTTTAGTGTTAATGTGTGAAAAAAACCACACTACTGCACTGTTGCTTTCCAATAAATTCCATATTTCAAGTTCGAAGCTTCTCGATGGTAGCGAACTCTGATGAGAAGTAGAATTTATGGTGCTTGATGCAGACCTAGTTCTCAGGGTCCAGACTTGCAGGAGTACAGCATAGCCTCATTTCTGCCTGTGTGCCAAGATTTTCTTCCACTGGCAGAAGGAAGAGAAGAAGGAGAAGAGAAGAGAAGTGAGGAAAGAACCTTAGGTGATGTCCTGGAGGCAGAACACAACGCAGCTATACACTTGTGCTCCAGAACTGGTTGTGCTTCCCCCTTTCACAGCTGAGAAATGGCTGGTGCAATTTAGGGAATTTTCTACCTCAGGTCTTGAATTAGGATGATTCTGGACATGTGTACTATGTAAAATGTAATTGTTTTAGGTTTGGGTTCTTTTTTTTTTTTAGTTAAAAAGAAGAATCATCTAATAAGCTTGAGAATATCTAGGGTTAGATGGTTTTAAACCAAGATGCTTGAACTTCAGGACTAAGGACTATAAAATATTGTTCTAGATCTCACATCTATGCATAAGCAGCCACACCTCATCAAAATTTTCACTTTTTTTTCTATTATAAGTGTTATATCTAAAATAATCAAAAGGTTTTAATTATTACTTTCCCTTCCTTACAAGAAAAAAAAGCCAGCCAGCCAGTTAACACTCCCTAGTCTCTTCACATGTACACAAAAAACCATGGCAAAACAAAAAGAAATGAAAAAATAATGTGAAAAATGTATCATTGACTAATATTTTACATTACAATATTATACGATTGTCCTCCTTTCTTTACTGCATCTTTAATACATGTTTTCAAATCCTGCAATAATATTTTCATTCATAGGTTGAAATAATTGTATTCAGACTCCTGAACCTTACATAAGTTTTATAAAGTTCTACAGCGAGGAATTAATACGCTCACTTTTTGATTCCCTTTGTTTTCTTGATGTTAACACAACAATGTGCCTAGAATAAACATGACTCATGTTTGACTGAACAAATGGGACTCATGTTTGGGAATCTAAGTCTATCCTGAGACTGATGTAAATACTAAGCTATAGCATCATTGTCTCTGTTTACATATAAACAACGAGACAGAGGCACTCTTCACAGTGCCTTGGCCCCTCTGAAATCTGAACCAAGAGGAACCCAGTCTTCAGTTCAAGATCATGCATCAGCTATAATTTGTTTGCTTTCCTGCAGAAACTGAGCAGTTGGGCATGAAGTTGAGATGTGTCTGGAAGTTGTTTCTGGACCTGTGAAACGCTCCCAGACCACCCCTCTCCCACTGACATCTAATAGCTTCTTTGTCCTAATGATGCATGCAGTAGCTGTTTCTTACTTGTACCAGATACAGCAGCTTTAAAGGAGATAGTAACTGTAAAACAGTGATTTAGAATAGTCACTAGTTTTATGGATGACTTAAGTTTAAGTCTCCAGCCAAAATCAGCTTGAACTGGCATCAGAATACCTATATCGTAAACTATTTAGACAGTGGTTTTCTCTTTCACATTTTCTTACTTATTTCCCTTATTCTTCAGAAATATTTCATTCTATTCTGAAGAAGAGTGACCCCGATTTTCAAAATCTTGAAATTCTTGATTAAACACAATTCTATTTTTACAGCCATTCCTAAAGAGGAACTGGTTAATGCAGATGAAAGCTACATTTTAAACGCATTTTTGTTGTACTCTTTATTTCTACTTTTCAAAATATGGCTTTATATCTTTATTATTCATTAAATTACTGTGGTGAATACATTTTCTTTTACACATAATTCACCTTCTGTGTTTGAAGTAGCTTAATTTAATCTTGATAATGGAGTTCTAACCAGTTTCCAAAGTTTCAGTCTACATTATTTAAAATAGTTGGCTTAGATTGCAGGCAGCTGCAGCATGAGAAACAGTAATGAGGTGGGACCTTTCACTAGACACTCCTGGAGATGTAACTTTAGTCTTGTACTGATGACTGTAATTCCCCCTGGGGTGCCCCATGACAACAGCTGTGGGGTTATACTCCACAGAAAAATAAGTAGCAATGGCAAGAGAGAAGCATTGAACATTTTTCTGTGTCCTCTTGGCTGCTTTAGTTCTTTGTCCTTCATTATGTCATAGCTTCCACTTCCTAGCGTTTAAAGCATGTTGTCAAGACAACTGATTGGAACAGTATTTCATTAGGAAATATAATTTACTTTAACCTGTTTTTGTTACTGTAAGTGATTCTATTTTTTTTTTTTTTTAATTGCCTCACTTTAGTTGATTTACTATTTGGATTTCATAGGTTCGTTTCATTTATTGGACAAACCCTACTTCTAAGAGCTACCCTGTGTGGAATCCTGTATGCTCCTTGAGTAGGTTTCTAAAATACAGTTAAAAAAAAAATGAATAATGACATTAATATTCTTGCAGAAAACCAGAATACTTACTCAAATTTAGTTAGTTTAATTGTGGAAGATAAGGAAAGAGTCTACAAGGTTTAAAAAATAACCGTCTTTATAAGGAAACTCTTATAATTTTAAGCACACAAAATAAAGTTTATGCCCAAGCCAGGTACTAGGATTTTTTATATTCTATCTGTGCTGATAACATATACTTTCCAAGGGGAAAAATAATCCCCTTGTCTAACACTTCTTATATGAGCAGAGTTTACAACAAACTAAGCTAGAAAGACACCCCAGGAGGGGGAATGGAAAACACCTAGTAATTTATGTCAAGAACACATCATGGGAGGCATACTTGCAATCAATTAACATTAATGTTTAGCCTGAGAAAAACAAAAATGTCAGGGCCATTCATTATGAGTGCTGTTTATAGCAGAAAGGGATATTCATATGATTTGTGATATAGTTTATATGCAATATATCTAAAGAACGTCAGTTTCTTCCTTAATTATCACCCATGAAATACTATTGTTTTCAATTTCTCTGAATATGTATTCAATTAGAGTTCAACATCTTAAATAAACTTCTAAATTATATTTGTTTAGGATTTTATTTTGCAAGAAATACAACAGTATGCCAATTTTCTGTAGCACAACACATGACTAGAGAGTTCTGAGGTAAAGAAATAAAAAGTGAATGTGTGTACATAATACATACAGAACAGTACAGACTACATATTCCTCAGTAATTTGTGCATTTTGGTAAATAAAACTGGAATGCTAGATTTTTTTTTTTTTTTCATTCCATTAAAGAATTCATCATTCCATTAAAAAATTCATCATAACATAAAGCCATAAATTTCAAACCAATTTTTTTTTTTTTCCTTTATATCTATCTTGAATTTACTTGGAAAAAACATCCTTAAAGTCAGTATGAATAATCCTTAAAAACAATATGAAGTTAAGTTGCAGACCAGAATTGCTGTATCCTACATAAAGTCATTTTAATTAATTTCCCTATGTGAATTGAGATATTAAATAACTTATCTGGTATTAAGGAGAGATTGATTCACAGCTGAAGCTCCTTTCTACAGTAAAGAAAAAGACAGGGATGTATTTAAAAGTGTGAACTAAATCACAAACAAGAAGTTCTTTGTTATGCTTCAGGGGATAGCTTAATCTGTGGGTAAAAACCAATATGAGACAGTAGTCTCCTGACACTAGGATAGAACCTTTGCCTCAGGATTTTTGCAAAAATCTGTTTATTATGTGTTTATAACAATGAAGAAAGTAAAACCACTTTTGTGTGTTTCTGTAAATGGATTACAACATAGATTACCCCAGCTCTAACCACTGACTTTTTCTCTTAGAGAGTCACTCTAGAGGCTTTCAATTTCTCTTTTCTATTTGGTTTAAAAAAAAAGTTGAAAAAATAAGTTATGAAAAAATAAGTTTTAATTCCATGGAGTTTGATTATAGTTCATATTTGTGTACATACAGTGTGTATAAACAAGATCATATTGTTTTATATGAATGGATGATGTATATATATAGTGTATACAAATAAGACCATATTGTTTAATATTAATCCAAACAAATAAGAGAAGAGAAAAAATATTCCTGTTTCCCACACATGAGATCTTTAAAGCACATCTCCTTTAAAGATTTTTTTTAAAGCAAACTGACTACAGAAGGGAACTGTACAATAAAACGTACTTCTTGCTAACTGCTAAAATGGTCTCAGTCAAGGATCAAATTTGTCAACTCATGAACAAACACTGGTTCTTTTTCAGTAAACACAGATGACTCTTGCATTTGCTCTTATTTGTTATTAAATGGAAAAGTTCAGAATACTTATCTGTCCATAGTATTTCATAGGCTATGCATTTAGAATTTTCAGTAAGTGAGTTTATTTTTAATGGATACCAATAATCTTGTTGCAGTTCATGGAGAATCTGCATGTCTTACTCTTGCTTCCTTTCTATCTGGCAGACAGATATGAAGCTGGTCATTTTCTGCATACATTTTTTAACTGTTGTCATTTAAAGTAACAAAAAGACAATCTTATTAGTGATCATAATTAGCCAATAGAGAACTTGAAATTAAAAATGAGACAATGGAGATCTACAAAGTAATCCCTTAAGGAGTTTCTTGGCAATACATTCATTTAAGTTTGAGTTTGTCTTCAATTACAGTGGTCTCTGATTGCATAGAGGGTTTTAATCTGAGAATTTGGATGACTCCTTTCATTCAGAGAAGATGGAGACATGCTAAGATACTAAAAAACAGTGAAGGTCCCAAAATAGGGTAAGAGGGTAAATGACTGAAAATTTGAGAAAAAGTCAGGAAGGAGTCGAATTAAATTGTTCAGCTTTGAATATGTTGTCTTTACCTCCATTTGGCTCTTTGTTTCAGCAAATGTTCAGGTAAATTGTTAGTTTTGAATGCAGTGTTGATCTAGCTGTTATAAGAATCTTGGTAGAGAATGGCTTACCAAGTCACATACCTGAATAAAACAATATATTAGGCAAAGTGTAAATTGAAAGAAGATCTTGCAGGGAGGAAATACAAGCAAACTACTCATGGAATCATAGAATAGTTTGGATTGGGAGGGACCTTTAAAGGTCACCTAGTCCAATCCCCCTGCTGTGGGCAGGGACATACGCAACTAGATCGGGTTGCTCAGAGCCCCATCCCACCTGACCTTGAATGTTGCCAGGGATGGGACATCTACCACCTCTCTGGGCAACCTGTGCCAGTGTTTCACTACCCTCATTCTAAAAAATTTATTCCTTATATCTAGTCTAAATCTACCCTTTTTTCGTTTAAAACCATTCCCCCTTGTCCTGTTGCAACAGGCCCTGCTAAAAAGTCTGTCCCCATCTTTCTTATAAGCCCCCTTTAAGTACTGAAAGGCTGCAATAAGGTCTCCTCAAAGCCTTCTTTTCTCCAGGTTGAACAACGCCAACTCTCTCAGTCTTTCTGCATAAAAGAGGCGTTGCAGTTTTCGAGGTATGTATTCAGTTTATTGGCTGGGTAAGGACATTCAGTCTTTAATGAAGGTGCCTGAAATAAAGTTCTCTGACCTCTCCCCAGTTTAGCTCAGGTCATGTGTTACGAATGAGTGGTTTAGAGGCTGCTTAAGGAATCACCGTCAAAGGTGATTAGCAGAAAGTGATTTTAACAGAAATTTATAAAAGCACGACTTAACAGAGTTCAATGGCAAGGTTCACTCTATTACTTACTACATGGATGAAGTATAGATCACAAGATTTTAGCAGCACTTAATCATTAACTAGTTTAACGTTTACAAAGTAAGTTAGCAGAGTCTACTACAATCATGACAGTGACTTAATTACAGATTAGTATCAGTTCACACACACACTCAGACAGAAATATATAGAGAGAGATGTACAAAAGGTATACCTGTTAAA
>NW_009204343.1:0-264 GCF_000690835.1 Fulmarus glacialis
GGCGCCGTCGAAGGGACGGGAAGCGTTGCCGGGGGCTTCCCCTTCTGACCAGACGCCTGGACGGATCCTGCCCAAACCCTCCGGCGGGGCGGATCACGGTGGAGCTGGACGCAAGCTCCAATTCCACGGATCAAAACCAGGCTTTGAACCTCACCCTGTAATCGAAATAACTGTTTATCAGAGATACTGTTAGTTTAGCCTAAATTCTTCTTTCTTAATGATCTTGAAAGAACATCCTCTCTAATGCAATCCAACAATAACCCA
>NW_009204343.1:299-1747 GCF_000690835.1 Fulmarus glacialis
CTTCTTGAATGCCCAAAGAGTGATAATTTGATTAATAAAATGGTCAGATTTGCAGTACTGAAGGGCTTTTCAACTCAGAGTCAATCACTTTACATCTATTACTCAATGCCGGATTCACTGAATGCATTGTTGAATTCACTGAAAACTGTGTTAGTAATATTAAGTAATTAGTAAGATTAATGCTGTTGCAGAGCTATAACCTAGGCAGAATCCAGATTGATTAGAGTTAATTATCTTCTGCCTGCTTAAATAATTTATATACTGGTTTCCCCACTATGTAAGAGCAGAAAACACAGAAGAAAGATTCCCTTCCTCTGCACAGTGCACGCGGGGCCGAGCCACCAGCGCCGCGAGCACCCGCCGGAGGAGGTTTCGGAAAGACACCCCTGCCCCGGGGATTGCCGCCGCCTCCTCCTCCTCCTCCTCTGCCAGGTCAGTTCATTTTGTGCATCCAACCCCCCATCAGCAGCGGCTGGCCGGCCCCCGGCGCCCTCCACGCCGTCGCCCACCCCGCTTCCCGGCCGGCTCGGGCACCCCCGCGTCTGCTGCTGCAAAGTCAGAGCGTTTCCACTGAACTCACCGATTCTACATGCTGTTTGGCCTGGAGGGCTGATGCAATAACTTATGCATGATCCTGCCTCTCTAATCAAAATTTCATTATTATAAATGATTGCAAAAGTTTTCATATTCTACATTTTGTCTTTGCAGAGAATTTTAAACACTCTTTAATTTCGTCCCTTGGTGCTGGTATGTGTAATAATCTCACTGATCCATATTCATATCCTCCCAGCCTTGCAGCTCCTGCAAAGATTTCACAACTCATGGAATCATTTTCTTAAAGATCTGAGGATCTACAATATATATTATTATTGTTATTAATGCAACATGATTTCAGCCCCTTTAATAATCACAGGACATGATTCCCAGTGTATTTAAATAAATGACCGACTTAGAGCTCACTAATATGAATGCATCCACAGGTATTTAATTGGATCGTTACTTGATCCTGGCTCCGTGCAGTGTATCATGTTACCAATAAATCAATTACGCGCATCTCTGCTTATAGAATCTCTCCGGTGGCTCAGTGGGACCAGCTGGGGCCGGGCAGGCGGGGAGCAGCGTGGAGGGGAGGTGGAGAAGGTGGCGGCGAGGGAGGTGGCCAGTCCTGCTCCATGGGACCCAAGACGCAGCCAGCTCCCAACACACGTGGGGAAACCAGCACCAGAGAAAAGCACATCATTAGAAGGCAATGGAGCATGTGCTAATTTGTCCATGTTTTCAGTTAGCAGGCATTTATTAGGGATGTCTGACATTTATATTCAGGTCAACCTGCTAATATTGTATTAACCTCTGTTGCCACTGATGTGCACAGGAAAAATTCAAACCACACTTCCAGGGATTTTACATGCCCCCCAAGGCATCTCCTGACCGCGCTCAGTGCGCTGCTG
>NW_009204344.1:0-13277 GCF_000690835.1 Fulmarus glacialis
GGGGGCGTGGGTGGCCTCGCGGCATATCCACCAGCCGGCAGGGCTTCAGCCCCATTTAGTGCAGCTTTTTATACATCAAACACTTGGCAAAACTTAATTGCAAATACGTGAGTTGGTGTATTACCTGGCAAAATTTTAGAAATTACTCTTGCACTTCTGCCTTTTAAAGGGAAGTGCAGCGAGAGCGTTCGGGGAGGGTTTTGTTGGTTTTTGGTGTTGGTTGTGTGGTTTTTTCTTTTCTTTTATATGCTGCTTTGGACAATGGAAAAAGAGGATATGGGTTGAATCACAAACCAAGAAAAACCCAGATATTTTGGCTCTTACATAAACGCCTTCTTATCCCAGCATGACAGCAATATTCCCAGCTGAGTGTCACGCTCATATTTAGTCTCTTCTGAGCAGCAAGCAACTGAGCTGTCACAGTTTCTGCTCACAGCTACAAGAGGTAGGGATGAGCCCACCTCTGCTTCACAGAGCTTCTATGCTCCCAAATCTGCTGGACAGTAACAAAGACTGTTTGTCCCGTTCCCCAAATGAAGTGCTTTTTATGCAACCCTTGCAGATCTTCAGCCCAGCCAGTCCGTCACCTCCACCAGAAGCTGAAGCCACTGTGATGGCTCCAGGCTTTTTCAGCTCCAAAGGGCCATTCCAGCAGCTGGCTCAGAGGCTGTTTTGTCACCCCACCTTCTTTCTGACCAAAGGATGGGGGAGGGATGTGTAGAAACCACCACTGCAGCTACACCCTTCCTTCCTCTTGCATGTCTTCTTCACAAAACACACCTTCGGAAGTTCCTCCCTGCGGTGATCCCTTAGCCATGGAGCTGAATCCAGCATGTATGCTCACTTCAAAAACAAAGCCCAAGGGAGAGCTTCACTGCTTTGGAAATAGGATAATTTGTGATTTCTCAGCTGGAGTACCTCAGCAGTCAGGAGCGGTGCCAGGACACAGCAAGGGGCCCGCGATAAGGAAGCAGCGACAGGGCTCAACAGGAAATTGTTTTGGAGAAAGCCCCTTAAAAATAAGTGTCTTCCCTCCTTTGGCAAAGGGTGTAATGTGAGATTGTGACAAAATTCCCAGCACAACTGTAACCTCATC
Organism: Fulmarus glacialis; assembly: GCF_000690835.1. Classification (NCBI taxonomy): domain Eukaryota; kingdom Metazoa; phylum Chordata; class Aves; order Procellariiformes; family Procellariidae; genus Fulmarus; species Fulmarus glacialis. The sequence goes on from NW_009204344.1 coordinate 1,097, forward strand.
TCATCTTCTATCGTGTTAGTGTTGAGTGAGTAGTACAGGATAATGTTTCTTGAAGCACAGATGCCTCACCTAAAACCCAAGGGTCTGTCAGTTGATAGTGACACTTTGGAAATTAATGCAGCTGATTTGACTTTTATTTCTGCTTTTCTGTATTCCACCTCCAGTATTCAACTGGTGCTGCTAAGTAATTTGGGTATTTCTTGGGCATGGTCTTCCCTGTTACAAATCTAAAGTTGATTTTCTCATCCCAGGAAGCGAGACTGTCTTGGCTTATCGTTACTGACAGAAATAATAATATGGCTGAAACAGATTTCAGGCCTTACTAGGGTTATCTGAGAATGGAGCAATGATATGGCTTAAATGGTGGGAACAGGGGGTGGGGAGGAGTGGCGCTAGGATGGAACGTGTCCTTTCCCTGGGTTAGGTTACACAGCTCATTAGATGACAACAAAATACCTGGTTCCACATTAGATGCTTATAGACAAAATGAAAGTCAGTTTTTTCAAAATCTTCCACTCAACTGCTGTCTTAAGTGCCAAAACACTTAAATGTCTATGCTTCCATTAAGCTCCCTGGCAACTCCATCCTATTATAACTGCAATTATCTAAAGTTCACGCAGTTATTAACATGTTTTACAGCACCAGAAAGACAACAGCTGACTATCAAGGGTTGAGAAGTCATAGGGTATGGCTGTGGATACAGTTGTCAGGATGAGTAATAAAATATCCATACAAAAGTCTTGTGTAATTTAAAGTATGTGCTATTTTGGATATTTGTGAGATTTCATTTTAGGTGAAGGGATGAAAACTGACTTATTTTTTGCAAAAGAAGTTGAGTGAAATAAAACTGCACTGAGGACAAGTTAAAAAAAAAAACAAAACATACAAGATGGATTGCAGCCATGGGTCTGGGAAATAATACGCAATAATCACATGAATACATATTAAACCTTTATTTTATTTATTTGTTTATTGACTCAGCAAGTGCTCAACCACGATTTTTTTTTTCAATACAACCTTGCAATACAATTATTCCTGTATAACTGAGCCTTTCTCATTACAAAGAAGAATTTACCTAAGTTACAGCAAGATACAACTTATTTCGTGGTGCTGTTCAAGAAACAGCTATGTCTCATTGCTAATGGCCTTGCACCTTGCAAGCAAATGCTGGGTCCTTGCTGCTCACCTCTTTCCAAAGCACACAGAGGCCTGCTGACGTGTAACACTGCCGTCAACAAAGGCACCTGCACCGATTTAAATATTAATGATTTCATGAGTGCTCGGTGCTCTGGTCACTGGTTTCCACAGAATTAGTTGGCCTTTCACCAACACAGAAATCCAGCAGACAATACTGAAAATTATCTTTAAAAGCAGTAGTTGTTATAGGCAGTAGAGACAAGCCCACTTCCACTTTTTTTGGAAGTACAACTAAATTACAAAAGAAATTGTAAGCCAAAAAAAAAAAAAAAGGTTTTGGTTATAAACCTCACGGATTAGAGCATTCTAGTGCCTGTTCTGTAAAAATTAGGGTATATTCTGTCCAACTGCAACACAGCAGAGGCACAATAAATCTGGAATAAGAAAGAAAAAAAGTTCCTGTTTCTGAGAATTATCAAAAAGTCATGCACTCTCTTTCCCCATTTCATTCCATGCTCAGGCCAAGGACACTGCCAATAGGATTGTTATTGCAGCCTCAGCAGGCACCGAGACACCTGAACGTCAGGAACCCTGACACAGGTCACCTCTGTGCTGCTGTTTCGGAGCGGCGGTGTCCAAAGGCATCCTAACGGGATGCATTATAGCTCTTCACAAGATGGAAAGACTCTGCTGTTAGCACTGTCCTCTTCTTAACAGAGAGGCTGCGCAGCAAGACCATGTGCTGCAGGAACACATTATTTGCTGGGCTTTGTCAGTAAGATGGGGAAGAGGCTGAAGCTCCTTTAGCTGTCCCATTTCTCCCTCCCAAAATACCAATGTCTGTGTAATAATTAAAAAAAACCTCAAAAATATCCCCAATTTTTAAAAAAAATTCTTTAGTACAGTAATTACTGTTAATTTCAGTGATGGTTAACAGATCTGCTTTTGGTATTACAGAAATCCATTGATACAATGCCACTGATAACTGATCGCCAGCTGACACCAGTATCAACAGTGAAAATACTGGTCTATTAAGTAGCATCACACGGGAAAGAAAAAAAGCATTTAGCAGCTGTCTTTGGATAAAGGCTGGTGTGCCATATAATGCCTGATTGCAATGTGTTACATCAACCTTTTAAATACTAATCAGAAACTACCCTGCACAGACCTCTTCTGCTGGAGCTGGATGGTGTGTCCAACCCCCTCACACTACCTGACTTCTCTACTTGGAGGAGAAGAAACACCACCACCACAAAATTCAAGTCGAGTGTTTTTCCTTCATAAATCCAAGCAGCTCTAACCTTCTGGCAGTTTAATATTACCTGAATCCAGTGGGTTTTGTCCCTGTTAAAATGGCGCAGTATGAAAGACAGAAAATAGTGATATGCAAAAATAGTTAATTTTATCCCAGAGTAAGAATTATCAAATAAAAGTGTATCATCAACATAGTAGGATGGCAATCTTAAGAATGAGAAACATGAGAGTACCAATGAAACAGGCATTTGTGAAAACAGGGACATCCCCATTATTCAGGCATGGGGTCTTTGAATTTCTATAAACGTCCAATGCAATTAAAAAAAAAAAAACCTCTGGAAAAGGCAAACACTGTTACTCCCTGAATAGAAAAGGAAATGAACCACAGATAAAGACTGGAAATAATTTCCAAGCCTTACTATAAACCCCACGAGAACAGTGGCCAAATATCAGACAAAAGTAGGCTGTTCTGTATCTTAACAAACTGGTATTTTAATTTACGATTTCCTTTTCACAAGCAAATTGAAAGAGTTCAGAAACAATGACAGGAATGAAGAGTCTTTTTGAAGTCAAGAGCGACCTGACTGTTCAGAGAAGAGAAATGCTTTGACCACCCAAGTAAAGATCAGAAATCCTGTTGTAGTTTGTAAGTGTGTCATAACAGACTTAAAGATAGAATTTAAAAAATGGGTACTTCACCTAGTAGTAAGTGCAGCAACAAAACTAAAGACAAACTAAGGAAAGGTGCAAAAGAAATGGGAACCATGAACTTCCCTGCTAGCAAATGACGCGTACAAAGAGAAAGACTGTGCAGCAGGCAGAGAGAAACTGGTAATAGGCGTGGTGTTACAGGAAACTTCATTGCACCATCACATATAAATCTTAGCAATGTAATAATGACGGCACCTGCAATCCTCATCTTTTTTAAATGAATATGGACACTGCTTGCATCTCTAATTAGTGAGATTTAGTAGTTGGTGAGGATGTTTTGTTATAAATTCAACCGCCAGCATTCATTCATTTACTGCACATGGTACTTCTCAGGTTTTCTGAGCCCCCGTCCTAGCAATTTGTCAACTCTCCTACTTACTTGCTTGATGAAGTTAAGCCCTCAAGAGCAGGGGATGCACTTGTACTCTTCTACGTAGGAATTTCAACTGGGTTTTTCTTTTTTTTTTCAGTAAAATGGATAAGGCACACAGTATACATTAGCATTATCTTTAAAAAAAAAACAACCCAAGATATTTGTTCCAGTATTTTATTACATAAAAAGTTGATTGTCATTGGAAATTTTTTGCAAAGTGCAACCACATCTTCTGTAGTATCATTGAGAAACTGTTTTTTCTGAGAAGGAGAACTGGGTTAAAAATCTAATGGTAACTTAGAAAACTTAGTTATGGCACTAGAACAGAGAAACCACTAAGCTGAGTGGAGACAGGCAGCAGACATTTAGCTGTCAGGAAAGCAGATGTTTTTCCACGTACCTCTGTGTAGTACTGAAAAAATAAGGAAATAGTAAGAGATATAGTCACCACCCTGCTTGTTGAAATTAGTTTTAAAAACTGTATCTGAATTGCCTGTATGTTGAGCCAAAAATCTGTTATTGGAAGTCTGATGAGACTCAAATGCACACCACCTATAAAGTGGAATCCAACATCTGCTGGGGTACTTACAGAACATTCATGACCTTAAGTAACTTTTTGAAGCTATTTATGTGTATATATAAATGAAGTGATATTGTGTTCGGGCCTCTTAAATCATTACAAAATAACATCTGCTCATGTAACACTGCACCAGGACAAGTGCTAGGGTCTCAAGGATTTACTAGCTTTAAAAAGGAACGTAAGTGCTTTTGAAGTAGAGTTATGAACTGCGATACCAGAGGAAGACTGGCTGGTGAAGAAGTTCCTGCCAGACTACCACATTGTACTTACCAGCATGTTTAATTATTTGTTGAGTGTAAAGCAGGAAAAAGGGAGAAGAAGAATGGAAGACAAAAAAGCTACTTGAAGGCAGTATTTTGTATCAAAAAGCAACCCTCAAGTCATTACTCCTATTAAAAACCTAAAAAAAACCCTGAACGCTTGAAAATTTAAATACGCTATGTGGCACAAAACATGCCTGCATTTGGCATAGGCAACTTAGTGACTCCAACCAACCAAGCGAAAAACCCAGTCAATCAGCTGGATGGAATTTCAACAAAGCTGCCCCCTCCTTTTAATTATACAGGGAAAAGACCCAGCCTACTGTAAATGTAGATTTATAAACGACTAAACCAACTACCTGTTCTCAAAAGTTGGGCTATAGCTGTAGTGTCGTAATTGTTTCCCCTCCTTGGCTAATTTGCTTTTGTATTATTTGTATACTGTTTTGCATTGCTTGATTATTTAGCTCAGGAAGAACCCAAATTGATCAAAAAAGAAATCACGTTTGTGTTCATAACATTAGGAAAACTACAGAAACTGCATTTCCACAGGTTTCTGATCATAATCTGATTGTCATCTCTATACCATAGATTTAAGTTGTAAAAAGAAAAAACTCCTTAATATTTCATATTTATAGTTTCATCTGACCTCTGTTCATCGCTTGAGACGAGAAGCAATATTCTTTAAAAAAAGGGAGGTGCAAACCCAGAACACTTGGCAAAATGATAAATTAGTTATGAACAAGAAACGGACTGCACATCTCTCCTCAATGCAATGTGATACCCAAGTATCTACAGAGACTCTTCTCAACTCCGCTACACATTTGGATTAATAGTAGAATATAAAAGTAATACAGCTAAACCTGAAGAAATACATGATTTTCGTTCTTCCACTCAAACAGGCATAGACCTGTTTAATGAAGTGTGGCCGGAAAGGTTTCTTTAATCCTAAATTCATACAAATCTAATTAAAATTAAATAAAACCGATCACCTGGAAAACCTTCATCAACACCATTCAATCCTTGTTTACAGAAACCAAAGACGAGTTAGTCTGTCTCCTGAATACCTAACTAAATGCATAATTATTTAAAAGGTTTTACTACTCAGTGAAACAGTAAGTTTAGTGACAACTTTTATTTTAGAACAAGCACTCAGTAAGTCCCACAGTTTCACACTTTTGATACGGAAGTGTTCCACAATATCAACCATTATGGTTCAATTAGGACCTTTTATCCAAACCAATTGGATTTTAGCACCTTAAATAAAGAGTCAAAGTAACATCTTAGTAGTATCGAATGAAGACAGTTAATACTGTGCTCATCCTCTGGAAAATGATGCGGACCATACATACTGGGTGCATTTAGTCCTTAACACATAGTAAGGCAGAAACGAAACAATGCTAAGCGATGCATTTGACTGAATACAATCTGAATAATAATAAAACCTTCCTAATTTTACAAAGTCTTTCAAGGAGAAATCAAATTTGCTCCCATACATCAAGCTTCGTAGTATTTAAATCAAATGTCCATTTACAATCAACCATGTCAGTCAGGAATCCGTACCCAAAAAAAAAAGATATAATCTGGTTATTTAACATCAGTAAGTGATATGTCTAACTCGAAGTTTAACTCTCTGCTGTAACTAGTGCTTTTTCAAAGATTTAAACAAACCCTTAAACCAGTAAAACAAATTAATTTCAGCTATTTCTTGTAGCTCACTGTCTAGATAGTGAGGTATACATAACATCTGCTTCCACAGGCACAGTTCTTCGGCAGCAGTAGCAACCTGAATGCCATGAATCTGACTTCTCCTTTCACCCCGACACTGCTCATGCAGGTACTGTAATTCCATTAACATCTCAGCACCACTTCTGATGGGTACAGAATCTCCTTCCTGCACTGATTGGGAGTGCATTAGCCAAATACCTGCCTAGCTTCTACCACGCTTCTAAGCACTTCCGTGGATTTCTGGGGACATACAGAAATAAACAATATATCTGGGGTTTTGTTTATTTTAATGAAACAGGCAGTCTAATCAGACATGTCCTAAACCTTGTAATTTCAGGCATCTTTGGCCACTGTAACACTATTCTTTGCAATTTTAGGCAGTTTTACCAACTGAGTCTAGCAAACTGGCTTCCAAGAGAATCTTTTAGCACTGTACTCTGGTATCTAACAGCAGCTATGAATCAATGACCAACTTGCGTACCCAAGATGGACGCAGCTATTACAGATGAACATTGGTGTATTCCGAGACTGCATTTCTTCTCTTCCACTTTAATTAAATTTGCAATGTTAGACACACAGATTTGTATGTTAATTTTAAACAACAACAAAAGCATAAAAAATTACAAACTAGTCAATCGCTGGTATTAAACATTACCTTTCCTGTAACTAAACAAATGGCCAACATTAATAAGTAAACTGGTGAATTTCAACATAGAAGTCTTTCAACCTCAGTAATCTCTGCTTCCTTCCTTCCCCCCCAGTAAAGCCAGGAATTGTGTGGAAATTTAGTTTCCCCTCAAGGAACAGCAGAGCAGGATTCAGTCTGGTTAACATGTCCGTCATAGATCCTCTCTCTGTTTGGTTGCTCGGTTGTCCTCTTTGATGCTATTAGATTTCTTGTCTCCGTCTTTTTTCTTCTTTGCTTTTTCGGGTTTTGTTTTGTTTTTCACTTTCTCACTTTCTTCTGCTCCTTTGCCAGGGTAAACCTGACCTTCCAGAGTAACATCCGCACACCTTTCTTGGTTTATCAGAAAGTCTTTGATCTCCCAGGCATAACCGCCATCACGTAGCATGAAGATGGCACGATTTGAGCCAACAATAAACCTAGAGGAAAGATACGTATTTTTTCAGTTAGCTCCGTGCCTTTTAAGTGCTACAACATTTTGCTTAATTCAGAGCACCTCCACAACTGAGGGATACATTTAAGAGCAAGAAGTTGGTCTTGTTGTTGCTGCCTGGGGAAGGGGACAAGAGCACAATTTTCTACCACAAATAATAATAAAATGTAGTAAGTTTACAAATAACCAAGGAGGAGTAAGAATACGAAGAAAACTTAAGAACTAATTTGGCACTATGTAAAATCCACTAATGGGCATTAAATTTGCTTTAAACACTTGCTGCAACACTTCTCAGCCTTGATTCAAGAGCACAACATTCCTCTGTTTCAAAATAATCCTCTCTCTCTGAGAGAAAAACCACATTTTTTAGCGAGGGGAACAAAAAGCCTTTTGTAGTGACAAGTCTTCCAAGTGTGATGTTTTCCATCAAGTACATAAAGGCAAACTACTGCAGCTAAAACTGATAAATAGCTGAAACGTAATGAGATAAAAAGAAACTAGGCTATACAGACATCATCCATAAGTGTTAAAAAGATTTTTGCACCACACCAGAATTTTTGTAGAGTGACTTAAAACAAATTGGTATACAAACTGATACAGAAACAAAGGAATAGTGGCAGACAATGGAGGTGGGGAAGGGCACAGGATGAACAATTGAAAAGATTTTCAGGAAGAAAGAAACAAGGATTCTGTAAAAGCAAGAACTTTACCCTTGCGTACAACAGTTTACCTTTGCACATCATAGTTTGCATTGAAGAGACTGCCCTGCCACAAGCTAGTAATTTCTTCTGTCTCCTTTTCTGTGGGATTTCCCGACACCGTGACAAACATCATCAAAGTCTTCCCCTTTTTCGTCAGCTTCAGGATACTTTCAGGCTTGCCTGGATCAATTTTTGAGAAATCTATTGGTGCTGGAGGCCTCTTGTGTTCGGGAAGATCCCCCTCTTCAATGTCATCATCTTTCTGTTTTGAAAAGGAAAAGGAGGCTTTAAACTCAACTGTTCCACAAAGCTGTTCTTTTTTCAAACTTCCCATTGTTTAGAGAATAACTCTGCTCTGATAAAGTAAAAGCATTGTGTAGTTTAATGAATAGAGATTCTCAAATCAAAAGAAATAGTGAGTTTTGTCTCAAGATACTTCACCAAGAGTGCTCTTCTCATTTATAACCCTCCCCTCAAAATGATACCAACAGGTAGAATCTCATTTTACCATGTACTGAGAAATATTTCAGCCACAAGGCTAATTCAATACAACTCCATCTAGGCACTTCATAAAATAACACTTTTTTTTCTTCACAGTTCCACAGAAATTTATTAAGTATACAAGAGGGACTGAGAAAGTTGCACTAAAAAGCCTCATACACACATAAATAAAAAAGTTGTCCGTCTGCGTATTGCTTTCAGAGGTCAAAACTCACTTCTGGGAATCATGCGATCACTTGAGAATTTAATTTTCCTTACTTTGTGTCTTTAAATAAATAAAAAGGCAAGAATTCAGTATTTCAATGCTCATGCCATGGGAAAACTTTTATTAAGGGTTTCATGACTTTTCTAATGCAGAGCTGAAGAGCAGCTCACATTCTGACAATGTAATTACCAAGAGTAAATCGCTGTTAGAAAACAGAAAAAACACTCGATGCCTCTGCTGAGGTTGACAGGCATTTAAATATTTGGAAAGGCAGAATTCAAACTGCTGCCCCTTAAAACAGCTCCCGACAGAGAGGAGACAATACAGTGACAACTTACATTGAGCTAGAACTTGATTTCTTAAACAGTATTTGTATCACAGAATTAAAAAAAAAAAAAAAAAAAACAGAAAAACACAGAAGTCTTATACCGGCATCCACCCACAGGAATTAAGGCAGCTATTTTAGGTGCTGTTTTCACTTCAAACATTTAGCGAAAATATGCATCACTCCATTAGGAACATCAACGGTAGCAATATCTAAAGATATTCCCTTCAGGAGCCGAGCTTGATTTTTAGATCTAAGTATGCATTACCTTCTCATCTCTGCACGTGCATATATACAAACTCAACAACATTCTCTTACAACATCCCACTACAGGAGCATCCCATACCCTTTAAAGGTTAAGGTTTCATACAAGTGACCTTCTTTTCACATCTTAATTACGTAGAATTTGCTGTCTTTCTGACAAGGGAGTTTAAAATTTAGTTACCGCAGAACAAAAGCTGCAGAAGCCTTAGATTTGATCCTTTCTTTCCTTACTAATTACATATCTGTTTCAATTTTGCAAGTCTGAAGCATGCTTTTAAGTAGTTCACATTTGAAAACTCCACATTAAGTGAACTGGGAACAAAGGAGAGCCCCAGGAAAGTCCCACTGCCCTCACTAAGAGGGAACGCTACTTATTTTAGAGGAAGCCCGAAAATGCTTATCTTGGTAAAGTACTGTGAAAATACACGATCTTACATGATTGAATGAAAAACGTTCTTCAGAAGCAAAAGCAAATCAATTCTAATTTTAGACCAGTTTGGCTAGTGCAAAACCAACTTATTTCACAGTTTTGAAAGAGAAGGGCAGAAACAAATGTTCCCAAATATGCCTTACACAATACAGAAATTGACTTTGGATTTAGTGACAACACAATCTAGTAACATATATTAGCTATTCTTCCCTTAACTATTCAACTAAATGTTCATAAAGTTGTATTGTTACAGTTTAAATAGAAGTATCATAAGAAGCGGTCAAAAGCTCCCCTACACAACACTTCTTTTCTTGATCATGTACAAACTATCATGCAGTTTTGTATTTATAAAGCTATCTACAAAGTAAAAGACTGGAAGTGTAAGCTTTTGCTTTGAAATGTCTAGCAGATTCATTCATTTAAACAGGAACATTGGGCTTCAGAGGGAAAGCATTACATAGACACAGTAATAACTATATATTCCTTCTCTTTCTCCTCCCCTCAGCTCCCATTCTCATGCATTTCTCATCAATGCCCTGGTTTTTTAGTTTTAAAAATATTAGCAACATATGTCACCTAATTCCTTAGCCTATTCAATAATCTTGGCTCAGAGTCAAGCCTGAGAAACTCTGAGCTTGTAACAATAATGAACTATTTAAAGAATATGACATTTCAGTAACAGAAAGACCTCCGGACCAGATTCTCAGTTCTGTTTCCAGCTCCTCTGGACTCAAGGCTGCTGGAGAGTCCCTTTCCATGAGGGAAATCCTTAAGTGGCTTCCTTCAAGCTCTAGTTGTGCAACTGAGCTGCTGAAGCAACCTCTATCTCTTTTCCCTGTTCCCCACGCTCATTTTCCACTAGATCACTCTCCCAGTTCATCGGGCAGTCATGCACATGGTTGCACCAGCACGGTGCAAGGAGCAGCACAAGAGCCTGAACAGAGGTGGCTGCTCGTTCTGGGAAGGCTGCTGGAGCCACAGCCTCAGCCTCACCAGGCCTGTGACTGAACCCAAGGATGTTATAGCCACCATCCTCCAATACTTTTTGACTAACTGCCAGGGACATAAAAAATATTAGGAGTCATCTCACTCAGTTGAAAGTAATGATGCTTGATTCTGTACAGATCTGTGCCCTGTGCCCCTCACTCCCAAGCACAATTCCTGCTCTTATCCAAATTCATAATGGCCCCTTTGTTTCTCATCCCACCCCATCAAGTCCACTCATGCCCTTTCTTCTCCTATCCTCCAGCCACCACCCCCTCAAGTTTTTCATGCTCCTTTTATGTGTCCTAACTACCATCAGGCAAAATGCCATACAGCTGACCATCCCGAAGACCAAACAACCGTTAATTGTTGAGCCCCTGCTTCAGTAACTTTTTTCTTCTAGGGCTCTGGCTGTATGTGCATTTCCTCAGTGGCAATGCCAACCCGAGCAACTCCCCAGCTGCTCAGCCACATCTGCAGGCAACATGGCTACAAGCATTTGTGCAGCACATGGTGAACTGGATCAGAGACCTGCTCCAGCTAAAGAGGAAAAACCCTGAACAGCATCCTGACCCTGCCCGCCACAGAGGTGGAACAGAACATACAGCCAAAGAGTCACGACAGCATTAACTTGAGTCTCCCTTTCATCCAGGCATTCAATTCACAAACTCAGAGATGCTCTCCTTCAAGATTTTTCCTACAATGCCAAATTTGGTTGAAGTTGGCCAGTACGATAATTTAAGCCTTGATTTTTTAGCAGCTGGGACTACCTGGTCCTTGTTCACTAATAGAAAGGTGAACTTTGAGCTTTTTAAGTAATTTTATTTAAAATTTTAACTCAATTTTCTAAGAACCTCCCTTCCTAAAGGGAGAGACTCTGTAACAGTCCATGGGATGAACAAGTGCCAACCAGGTCCAAGGCAGACATCTCTACTTCTCACAGAAGTTACTTTATCTGTATTACACACATACAAAACCTACTCCTTGTACAAAACCTACTCCTCCACCTTGACTTACAGCTGTAACTGGTGTTACAGGAGACAGAAGTTTTCACTCTATTACTTCCTCCAGTTTTTGTGAAAAACATTCTGGGGAACTGCCTCATGGGAAAGAATAAGAGACACTGATGAGTGCTCTGGCATTTATCAGAAGATGATGGAAGACAAAAACAGTAAAAAGAACTGAAGAGTGGCATGACAATCACATGGAGAAAACAGTGATGGGGAACTGTCAAAGAAAGTTCGGGCAGCAGGTTGATGGGGATGAAGGCGGACAAGAGGGAGCTGGAATTAGAAGAAGTCATTACCATGAGGAGTGGCAAGGAAGAACACACTGAACCAAAAAAACAACTACATATCTACTCTGCAAACGTGAAATGAGTATTTCTCCTGCTATCCATCCTTCCGCCACAAAACGTATATCTCCTAATGCCCCAAAACTGCAGACATTTAAGTCAAACCAGCTGTTGGCAAGCATCCACAGCGCGTGTTTGGGGTTCAGGCGCTGGGAGGAGGGAAGGGGGCAGCAGGGCGGGCTGGGGGCACCGGGGCTGAGGGCAGCTCCCCCAGGAGCCCCTTCTGTGCCCGTTCGCCCCGATTTTGTCACCACCC
>NW_009204345.1:0-15499 GCF_000690835.1 Fulmarus glacialis
CTCTAGGAGAATGCCGTGGGAGATAGTGTGGAAGAGAAGGACTAGGGCTTCTAATTACTTCTAATTACTTTCATCTGCTTATGGTACCATTTTGCACAAAGAAAACTTTCTCCCCTTCCCTTAGGATTTTGAATGGGACAAATTCTTCCCCTCTCTAAAACCCACAACCAATTCTGGTGACCCCAGCAATATATGCAAGGTAAAATGGGAAGACATAACTTTTTGAAGCATCTTGAAACTTATGATCTAGATTGTATTTCTGGAAAGGAAAATGTTAAGATCTCAGAGAAATCAGAGCAAGCAAAATGTCAGAAGGGATGAATCAGATGAATCAGTGCACTTCTATATCTGTTTACCCATGGCAATGAACACTTTCCATGAAACAATTAGAATATCCATGAAAACAATTCCAGATGACAAGTTCCACATCAAAGCTTAAATTAGATTATATACATACACATGCAGTAGTATTTATGTTAAAGTATCAGCCAAGAGTTGCAGCATTTTGACAATATATCCAGTATTTAAATTTTAGAAGAGATATACAAATAGGCTTGTAAGTGCAAGTATGTACATTTACATTTTATGTGTATATTATGAAATCCAACATTTTATGAAAAGACTAAATGACTGACAGGTATAAGCATTTTACATAACGCCCAAGCTTCACCTCAAAGGAACCTAAATTATATTTCTAGTACAACTACACTGACACTTGATGGAAAAAGTTTACTTCCCTTTAAGAGAAAGTTTCTCAAGTTATGCTGCCTATATGAATATTTATTCTCTGGGTGAGAAGCTGCCATAAGCTACGGCAATTTTTTTGCTTCTGAAGCACCTATAAGGGGCACATACACACACAATCCCTACCCTTCCATGCTTCAGGAAACGAGTTTGCGGGGTGGTCTGTGCAACATCGTCTTCAGTCATCAACATTAGTTTCCTTTCAAGTACAAAAACCTGCTAATAAACAGGACTTATAAGAAAGGGTTGGGCGGTATATGTTCATCTGAGCAACATCTTTATGAATTCTACCTAGTGGTAAGAACTACAGAAGCCCTTTTTGGCTTGTAGTAAAGCCCCTTGCTTCACTCTTTCTTAATGCACCCTTCCATTCCATCTCTGTCGGGTTTCTTCATTTCCCAGGTTCTCTGTCCTTACTGCCTCTCACCACACTCCTCCTACCATAGAATTACAAATCCTCTCACTAATCACCACCATCAGCAGCAGTCCAGCATATCTACTTTCACACAGTGCTCCCCTCAGAGACCCACCAGAACAAATGTTCCCGTCTCACTTCGGTCTTGCTAAAGTTCTGTTAGTAACTTTTTTTTGTTTTTAAATATAAAACCAGTTCACACCCATATACTCACTGATACCATAAATAACTCAAAGTAGTAGCACTGTTTTGGTGTCCCCACGATTCAAATGTCATGTCACATCTAAGTGCCACTATGGCTATATGATGTTCGGTAAAAATGCTGCTAACGTGTCACATTACCACCCTACAGCTATCCAGGATCAAGGTATTCCTTAGCAAGCTCTTGAACTCTGGTTAACTATGCATTGAACATCAATTGCACGTTCATTTTGCTGGTTTCACAGAATATTCTTGCAGAGTTACCCAGATAGTCATATAAGTAGACACAATTGTGCCTTTAGATCATTTAGCTAGAAACACAAACAGCTGTAAAAATTATCTAAATAGCTTTGCACTGAGTAAACTAAAGGACATGGCCTTCCCACTATCCAGTATGTGATGCAATACTTCAGTGCTAAAGGCATGTAGTTTCAAAAAAAATTTACTGGTCTCCTTGAATGTAAACAACTCTCTGAGCCAACCTTGACAAAGTCTGGGATACATTCTTGAGGAAATCTTACCTAAAAACAAGACCATACAAAAGGGAAGTCAGCCCTCCAACCCTGGTCTTTCCACTCTCTCCTCATCGAGGCACAGTCACCAGACAAGCCAATCTCTGAAGAGAGAAGGCAGCAAACAGGCTGCCAAGGACTCGCATGGTTGTTCCATCAGTTGTGAATAGTGGTTTCATCAGTTGTAAGCACTACACGTAAATATCATACGTCCCTCTCTTTTGGGAAGTCCTCAATATGATTAGGATTAATTAGGCATATTCAATGCTGGATGGACTAATGCCCAAGGCAAACAGCTCCCTGTGGCTTACAGCCTGAAAGTACCTCACTGATGTACCCTGTTTTGGTAGCCTGTTCATGAACACTGTATGATCATCCTTCATTTACTCATAGTCCTTCATTTATTAATTTACAAATGGACTAGATACCCTCCATTCCAGAACAATATGCTATTGCTTTCCTTATTCATGAGAGTCACTTATATGAAACAGGTATCACCACCATGCAAGTGAGGACCAGGCTGAGAGTAGTAGAGTTAGGCTTCCAGTTATACCTAACATTTTCTCAACACTTTGAATGTGATTCTGCAGAAGACAAGCTCTGGCCAAAACTCAGCCCAAAGCTCTCTCTCATAAATGTTAGTCTTCATGACTAACATTTCAGAGTTTCCCATGAGTTTACCATGAGGTCCATTAAGATTACAAAGCTGTAACTTTCTTCTCACACATAAACACCTATTTGGACAGACTGTTCTTCAACAGTTAGTTGTCCAGATATCACATCCTTTTCCAGAGGGTATTCAGAATGTAACCACAGATTCAGAATGTAATTCCAGAAGATAATTACTATTAAAAGAAAACTTTTATGGTTTTATTAGGCTGAAATATAATATTACATAAATAGCCATCATTTGAATATCAAAATTTTTGTACAGCCATACAGAAAATGGGGATAAACTTTTTAGCAGGGCCTGTTGTGACAGGACGGGGGGAATGGTTTTAAACTAGAAGAGGGTAGATTTAGACTAGCTATAAGGAAGAAATTTTTTACAATGAGGGTGGTGCAACACTGAACCAGGTTGCCCAGAGACGTGGTAGATGCCCCATCCCTGGAAACATTCAAGGTCAGGTTGGATGCGGCTCCGAGTAACCTGATCGAGCTGAAGATGTCCCTGCCCACGGCAGGGGGGTTGGACTAGATGACCTTTAAAGGTCCCTTCCAATCCAAATTATTGTATGATTCTATGAAAATACAATATCCCTGCTTTGAAGAATTTAGCTTTTGAATATGCAGTTTTGGTAGACACATGCAACTAACAATCACTGCATGTATTTACAGTCACGTTGTTATTTGTGACTTGTTTTTCTTCCATATTCTAAAAACCGTGTACTTGGGAGTTTCCTATAAACAGATCGTTTTCTCATCTGCCATTGAAGTGTTAATGTTTTGGGCTACCTAACGCTGCTAGGGGCTTCACACACAAATTTAATCCTTCAAGCTCAGATAGTTAGAAACATTCCAAAAGTAAATATTGTTTGCATAGATAACCTGATATATGTAACAATCTTTTAAAAAAAAAAAAATCACATCAACTTCATCTTCAGATAAATGCTTTCTTTTATATCTTGTCATTACATCCAGCCTAGACTTTTCAAAGGGACACAAAGCACAAGCAGTAAACAGGTTGAGAAGTTTCCCAGTGTTTCATAGCTTCTGTTCTGTTCTACATAGAAAAGCTGTACATAGAATAGCTGTAGTATATCAGACGAAAGGCCCATATAGCCTGATAATCCTGTCTCCAACTGTAGCCCAAAGTGTATGTTTTGAGAAGAGCAAGAGAAACTTCTGCACAGATTGTATTTCTCCCTAATCCTCTGCCACTAGTGTTCAACTATTTCTAGCTCAAGGATTTCCTGAATTGAATGTGGTTTCTACTTGTTAAATAATTCTCAAATTTATCTCTGAGCTTCTTCAGTCTCCTTTTGAACCCATGTAAACTTTTAGCACCTGAAACATCATTCAGTAATGAGTTCCAAAGGACCCCTATTTGCTTATGCTGTCAGTGCTCATCATTAATGAGAAGCTGTGAACAGTGAATCACAAAAATGTGTGTATACATGAGGGATACTAACAATCACAGCATAATCAGGGACTGCAGTGGAAGTTTCAACCTTACAATTCAAGAAATATATGAAGTCTAAGCAGCAGCACCCTTATGTCACATAATGCCTCTTCGAAGGAATTTACAACTGCTTTCGAAGTTGTTCTCAAAGGACACTGATACATTTTCAACCTTTCCAGGCTAACAAAAAGCTAAGGACTTAAAAGAGCAAATAGTTTCTTAGGTACTCAGCATAATAGCCATCACAGAATTTTAACATTTTGCCTTTACTAATCTTAATGTTTTAAGATTAAGGCATTTTGGCTAGCAGGAAATGAACAGGTAAAATGAGAACGTCAAGGCTTAAGGAAAACCTTTATGATATGAGGATATGTTCATATTACAGCCTTCCCAAAGCATCCTTCAGAGGCTAATAATATTTTTGTGAGAATTATTTCTTAGGAGCTGGGGCAAGAGGAACTGAAATAAAAAGAATTCTAGAGCTATAAATATAATCATTGAACATTCCTTGCACAGTAAGAGAACAAACTTCAAAGCCTGTGTTCCAGATGTAATGAAGCTCAGAAAGGTCAGCCATCAGCCTAACTTATCATTTCTGTGAGTCTTGACATTGATAATTCTACAATATCAAGACAGTTACAGTCATGAGGTGACTGGTTACAGGGCTTAAAGCATTCGTTCTGGAAGAACACTATCTTAGCTAAGAATGTAAAATTTTGAGATCCTTATTAGGGAAAAACCAAAGACAATTAGGCATGCCTTAGCAAGTGTGCAGTCTTCCTAACACTACTACTCATCTATTCGATCAAATCAGTTAATCAGTTTTTTTCCTTCTGTTTATCAAAATGCAGCTTAGAATCATCCATTAAGAGGTAAACTCCAAATAAACATATCCTCAGAAGAAAAGGGAAAAGGAGTAGGAGCCTCCCTATTCATTTCAGTAGAAATATAGGATGCATAGAACTGTTTTTGTTATGGATTTCAGTGCTGCTTCTACAGCTTGGAAACAAACTAGACCCAGTCACCTGGGAAATGGACTTTTTCTCTGCTTCTCCATCATACTATCACTCCTGGTCCTTTCACTGCCTTCTTTGCATTGATTCTGAACTTCCAAGAGGGCGTCTTTCAGCAATTTCCATTACATTAATGGAATTTTACCCTTTTAGCTACACCTCGTACTTAACTTTCTCATCAGGAGAACAAGATGAAGGTAGTTTTTATGGGAAATGTCTAGTAGTTACTTTGGTTAGGGCTGAAATCTAGACAAGGTCTAACAATGACAGTAAAGGGCTCAGCTTTATTCTGACAGAAATCCCAAGTGTCATCAAAATTACATATACACATCATACTATAGAAGTCATAAATGAATACAGCAGCAGCAAATTATTATTACCAAAAAAGTATTTTAGAAAACACTAATGAAGATTTAAAGCAGTAGTAATTTTCAAAACCTACATAGCTCTTCAATTCAAAGGATTACAAAGCGCTTCATATACAAAAGTAGCAGCCATGTCTAGGGAGTAAAAGGCTATAACAGTAGTTTTTAATATAGGGTTATGGCAGCTCTGGCAAAGAAATGGTTTGGCCGGAAGTTTTCAGCATGGATCTTTTCTTAATTCATATTTAATTCCTCATTTTATACAAATACTCTTGAAGAGATAATAAGACCTTATTTAAATATTAGCAATAAGTCCAGCACACAAATACATTGACTTAATCATTTTAAGATTAGAATCCTGTCATTGCAGTCAGCAACATCCGGATTATAAAAACATGTTAATAGAAGGAGCAAATAATTAATTTTAATGTTTCTGTTAACAATGAATGTATAATGTAATAAATGCTAACCTAATAATGAGATTCCTGCACATACTCAGCAGAGATTCTAAATGCAAAGTAGAACATTTATTTATTCAGTAAATTTATCCAATTATCTTCTCATCTAAGATAGTCCTCTAGCCTTGTCTGCAATTAATAAGAAGATATAGGGATCTTAATTTCATCTAATTTATACACCCATTTTATGAACAGAATTGATCACCTCTCTCCATCACCTACAAAGTTTAAGACAGATGACTAAAATCAGATAGCATTAATCTCACCTCCAACTTAATTCTAAAAAGTATCACAATTATGAAGAACAAAGAAAATAGGGGTAAAAAAAAGATTCAAATTATAAAGATTAATGGATAGACTAAAAGAAGTCTCCAAAATGTATACATGGCTTGCAGCTGACTGGAAAGAAAAGCATTAAATAGGGAAACACAAACATACAGAGAACTTCTTGCATACTTTTTTAACCTATGAAGCACAGACAATTGCTATCAAGAAACGTCAATTACTTTTATTCTATTTTGCTTTTTATACGAGAAAGACATTTCTAAATAGAAACACTAAAAATACTCCTAAAGGTATTTTTACCTGTAGCAGATTGTCCATTACAAATCTAATGGTTTTAAATAGCTGAGCTATATAAATCAATCCAGAAATGTTTAAATAATAATCCAAAATCCTTTGAAATCTTTGTAGAACAAACTTAAGACTCTAAACTATTTTTTGTAGCCATCATCCTGACTTTACTCAACCCAACTATAAAAACATTGTGCATATTCAAGTAAGGAAAAAAGTACATATTTAAAAATATCCTATTACCTCATAGACGGAGGCAGGAATTTAAACCTGCCATTAGCTTTTACAAAACTGAGGGTTTTTATAAATAGTGCCCACTGCAAAGTTGAAGGAATAGTATTGCGATAACACAATTTTTTTTTAATATTCTTCTTCTGTTTACTGCATACCTACTTTGTTTCTCTTCGTTTTTCTACACTTCTCATTTTATCATTACAAAGACCGGAAAAGAAAAATCACCTTGAGTACATCATGAGAGCAGCAATCAATTGTAACAGAGTACAGATTTTTTTTTTTTGTCACTAAGAAAAATAAGATTTTGTAAAATCACACCATCTATGGATTTCTCTCGTGTTCCCAGTAATTCTGGAATTTTTAAACCGGTTTCCACTTATAGAGCTGAGCTGTACAGTCCTGGAAAAGACATAATACTCCTTAAGGTTTAAAGGAAGTGAACAATCAAAGGCAAAACATGGCTCTCGTAGGCATCCCCTGAGGTACAGTGCTCTTTTATGAGTTCACCCCATATTAGGTCTGAGAGTCCACTTTGAACAAAGGAACCATTTCAGTTTGATGTTGCACTTTATATGAAACTAGAAAATTTAACCAGTAGGAAAAAAACTATAGTGCTGTTTTTTTGTTGTTGCTTTGTTGGGTTGGGTTTTTTTGGCAAGGAGAAGTGAGTAACAGATTAACAGTCAATAGTTTGAAAATAACACTCCAGGAATATTCAAGAGAAGGAAAAGTTGGAACATATTTAGTACCTACACTTTACTATGTAGTAGATGATGGAGCTATTACAGAATTGCTCTCCTCATTCAATCCCGAGACACTTTCAATTGAGGTAATATAGCTTTAAAATTAGAAAAAAGTCTTAGCCACATTACCAGCAGTTTAAAATGTGAAAATGTTTCCATTTGGTCATAATTTTTTTAGAACATGTGTGACATTGACCACAGTTTAATCCAAAATATCAAATCAGTTAATTTTTTTTCATTGTCACAGGTAAATGAAACATGGCTTCTCACACAGAATTTACAGCTGTATAACATCAAAGAGAGCAACAAAACTTACAACCTGACATCATAGTGATCTACTTTGAGGTTGAAACAGCAGATTCTTTCTCAATATAACTCTTTCATGAATATTATCACTTCGGTATTTTCTTGGCATTTGTGAACAGCTGTTTACAAAAAGGTATCACAAACATCAGTAAGAAAAATGAAAATAACTGCACTTGACTAGAAAATTGGGTATTAGTTACACTTCTGATCACAAGATTTGCCACGGGCTTTATTTAACCACCATTCAGGCCGGTCAACATTCCACATACTTCTGAAGCTTTCAAACATGTTTGTTTATACAGATTATGATACCAGGGGTAACTACGATGAGTCACCTCGTTTTCACTAAAGTAGAACTAGCTGTTATAATCACTTAAATATAAAATTGGACAACACAGGTATTCATTTTTTATCTTAGGGGGTTCTGGTGATACTAGAAAATTTCTTTGTTCTGCAGAACTGCCACATGTCAGTCCACAGTAAATTCAGAATTTGGGGTCTTTTAAGTTAAAGCATTTATTCCATCTCATCATGTCAGTTTGTTACTTCGCAGTTCATTTAGGTAGATGATTTGGAATGTGAAAAAAGTCACAGTCTTTACACCTGTACTGTGGTTAGAAAGGAGGTAGTTTTAAAGAGAGACACCTACATTTTTAAGAAGGGAAGTAAGGGTTTTCCATTTTCACAAGCAGAAGTTTTTTCTCTGAAAAGCATAATCTTCTGAGGAATAATCTACTTCTTTGAACTCCAAAACCCAGTATTATTCAACTTATTAACTTATTTAAATTGAGGAAAGGAGAGTTTTACTTAATTGGAGAGCTTATCACTAGAAAAAGCTACAGGAGGACAGAAGCAAGAGTGTATCAAACAAGATGACAACAAATGGCATATTACTTTCTTTTTTTCCCCTCTAAAGCTTGCATTTTAAAATCTTCTTCCTATGTTTCTGATTGCAGGGGAAAAGCAACAATATGAAAAAAATGACACATTTTATGAGTGGGAATACAGCAGAATAGAAAAGTATTTTCTTCATGGTTCTTAAGTTTAAAAATAAATATGGTAAGAATTATAAAGTTGATATTTTCATTAAAAACAAGAAAGTGTGCATACTCAAATTATCATACATCAGACCTACTTTCCACAAGAGCTTCCAGTTAGATATGAACTCCCCAGATGTCATAGTAAGTCTTATCACAGTGAAAGGAGTCTCATCACACAGAAACACATAGTTGGCTCATATTAGCATTTTATTTTGACTCGGGAGATCAGTTTTGAACCAAGTTTCCTGGTTGTCCCCACTTAACCAGCTTTGATTTCCACATTTTGATTTGCATTGTGGAGCCATCATCTCAGAGTTTGCTAACTGAATTCCTTTTTGAGAATTCAAGAACACCTACAATGCACTCTAACCACTAAAAGGCATTCAGCACCCTTGGGCCCATTCAGCCTGAATTAGAATTAATCTGAAGTCAAACTCCTCAGCATGGATATCAAGTCGTCTGACCCGTCTCGTTTATTCTAGAACTACCCCTATTGTTTCACACCACTAGTTAGCACTGATGCTTTTTTCAGTCCTTTGTGGCTATGCTGGGGCAATGCTATTTCTTCAGTAATATCACCACTGCAATTTAGGAGTTACACATAAAAATTAAAAGCTTTAATTAATTTGTGCCTATGCTTAAGTTACAACATTTTAACAGATTACTACCTGTAATTAAAAAAAATGCCAAGCAAAACCAGTTCACATCAAGTACTTTCTTCGAGTAGATGACTAGGTGGCAGAGTTGGTTAATGAACTGACCTTTTCATTTTAGAAAAAAGATGTGGATTAAACAATGAATCAAATCCAAAATTAAGGACACATGACAAACTTACCCAGAACAGCTTTGATTACCGTCCATAGTTTTAGATTACCTCATAATTTATTATAGCTAATATTCTAAATTTACAAAAAGTAAAGACAAGGTGCTGCAGAGCAGGATAGTAAGACTGCTTGTAAACAGGCAGAAAATCAATCATAGGTTCCTTCTCCATATGAATAGAATTGTACATTTGTATAGACACTGTATTTTATAAATGGAATATGAAAGACTGAGAAGAGACAGCAGTAAGAAAAGAAGCATGTAGCAAGCATAACTGTTCATGACTACTGCTCTCTATCCACACTTTACAAGAACTATTAATTGAAGTAATCATACAAGATAATTTTCTACTTTCAACCAAAGAAAAAAAACAACAGAACAGGTTCAGAGTTTGACTGTACAGTATGAAATCCACATTCTTGCTATGAGATGCATAATTATGTTTGCTTGTCTTTAAAGGACTGTAGGAGAAGAATCAAACTTTCATATTGTTACTGCACCGGTAATGGAAAAAAAAAAATTACTACTAGAATTAAATCTGTAACTTCATTTAAACAAAATGTTTGTAATTCAATTTATTCTTTATAAGCAGAAAGCCAAAGCAGTCATTCCTCCTACCTAAAACTCCTTAAATATAAATATAGTTATACTTTTAGACTTTTTCTATATGGATTATAAAAGATACTTACTGTTCTAAGAGTTGATCATATTTTCTTAAAGCATCCTTTTCAGCAATAACTGCTCTTTCTTTTTCAGCGACAGCATTATCTCTCGCTTCTCTCAAATTTCTGAAGGAAACAGAATTTATTCTGTCAAGAATCTGTCAGAAAAAGAATTATTACTGACTGATCTTAACTTCAATACTACCTTCTTCAATTCTCATCAAATGATAGAGGGGTCTGTCTATCTATACATCTATTCATTACAGAGGCTTTACTTCAGATTACTTTCATATATACCAGCAAAATTTCCAGTTCTGAAATTCTAAAAACAATGATCAAACCACCTATTCATATGTAGAAATATATGAATAATTCTAGAATACTAGAACTGTAAATTACTTATTTTTTGTAGGAATTAAATAAATTCCAATGATTTTACTTGGTACTTCACTAATAACTAGGGGAATGCTGTCCTCCTAGCTGAGATGAATCACAACTTTTACGATAGAGCAGGAAAAGATTAGCTAGGCATAGAAATCCTACTTCCACATACAACTAGTTGGCTAGTTAGTCCGATATATAGGTTATTGCATATCATTGGTGTCTCCTTCTGGCTTCTATTGCTGGCATCATTTTTGATCTGCACAGAACCATAAAATAACACAAATATTTTACTGCAGTCTACCCTTTTTCAATTTTTTAACCAAGAATCAGTCAATACTTGTAAACTATCTCATTCTTATTTCACCGACACAAATGAGAATAGTGTCATATGAAGAATAATACATATAGTATTTCTGTTTAAAAATGATATAGGTATTAATAGTCTGTTAATCTGTAGTCTGCCTGTAGCATACTAGCATACCATTGCAATAAACTGCATTAACTGGAAGTACTGCTTAGATAGTGCTTATAAGTTGTATCATCTCCATTATTTAGCCCAACACAGTTAACAGTCAATTTGCAGAGCAAACAGTGGTTGTTGAGGACCAGACACCTACGATATGACCATTTTCGAGGATTTTACTTTAAGCTACTTCTGGTATGCTCCTGTGACCTGAACGCCCAGTACCATTTGGAATATATTAGATGATCTTAGAGAGTCCTTTCAATTTTGTTTCATCTAAAAGGAATCCTGTTCATGTGCTACAAATGTGAGCATAATACCGCAAATTCAAGCACAAACTGTGAGGCAAGCAAAAACGTGGCAAGCAGCAATGCCTAGGGAGTTTCACTTCAAAACCACATTCTTTATCTGAACTAAACTGTTAATGTAGATGCAACCAAGCTCTTCCCACTTGAAGTTGTTTCTTCCCCCCTCCCCCACATGAACTTTTTGACTTAAAGCAAAGTCAAATTATAGTCTCAGGCAAATTTTGAAGAAAAGAGAAAAGTCAAGATATAGAGGTAAATGGAAAATTATTAAGCCCATGTTATCCTAGGTTATTTTAGCCACACTAAAGGTATATAATTTTTGGATGAAAGACTATTTTCTAGACTAAGGAAATGTTATCAATGGTACTTTTCTGAACTCAAAGTAATTCATATGAATAGGAAATAGTTACTTATGAAGAATCAACATCAGAATTATGTAACAGTTAACCAGCTATGACAGAAAGAAAACAAAATTTTCTTTAAAAATTGAGTTACTGGGCTACAGAATTTACCGATGAAATTCAGGGACGGATCTTGAGAGTAGATTCTTTAAAACTGACTCATACCAAAATATAAGAACATGGTAACTAATTTTGTTAATAGCATTAAGATCAAGCATATTATGTCTCAGAGTACAAGTGCAATGTTGTATCCTGAAGACCAGAGTAATGGAAGTGGGATAAAAATTAAATGGTAGGAGATATACAGCGACTCATTTAGGCAATAAACTATTTTTCTTAACTGAATAGCTAATCAGTTGAAAATGCAATAGAAGGAAAAAGGACGCAAGTGAGGTACTACTCAACCAACAAGATGACAATCACAGATGTGATGTAACTTCTGCTGAAATATTTTCAACAGAGCTAGGAAACACTAGCGATACTGCCAGTTTTCAGGTAGTATGATTGCAATTTTAAAAGAGGTAAAGCACCTCTCTGATGGCTGCACATACAGGCCATATGGACCATCAGGTATCTAGCAAGCCTATCATACAGGTGAAAGCACCCTTCCAAAATGGGACAGAAATACTACCTACAGATTCATGAACAGGTACGGGGAAAAAAAAAGGTGGGATGAGGGCAGGTGAGGGGAAGCAGAAGCACAAGGGCATCTATATTAGCTTTTGAAATACACCGCTTAGCAACCACCATTTACTGCACTTCAGTTCACATCCCTAAAGTATTCTAGAGTGCACAAATTGGATTCCAGTCAGATTGAACCAAGTCAAAAGATGTGCTCAGGGAGAGCAGCTAACATGCTCAAAACTACTAAATTGTGTTTGATCTATGGGAACAGACTACAGCTAATCCAAAGTCAAACCTCATGCAGACATTCATGTGCCCTGTGAATTCACTCATGCTTGCTAATGCAAACATAGCCAATGCTTACTACAACCAAACAAGTGAAACTGATCCCAAATAAATTAAGAATGAAAGCATCAACTTTTTACTGGTTCCCCCCCACCCCATTTTAGCTTCTTGAACTGACTTATCCAAGTGTAAAATAAGTGCCAATAAATTCAAGGGAAATATCAGGCCCACCAGGCTTGGCAAAGTGGTAAGGAGTAAGAGCAACTGAATATTAGATTAGCTTAGCTGTCATACCATTCCATGCTTTGAGCCTGAAGATGAAACCAGCATCTTTAGCTTTATTTTCAGTCACAGTCAGCAACTCATCACATCACACAACTTCATTGCAAACTGTTTTGCTCACAATTTGGGGTTCCATTTGTCTCGCCATTGAGGGGTACCTCAGACTGGGAAGCACTCTCTTATGGTGGAATTTTTTAGTATTTTATAGAAAAAGCACACACTAAAAATCCTTTTTGGCAAAATATGAAGTCAAATCTAAGGGATTTACATTTCAGAAGTAATTACTTCAAAATGAGGAACAAAACTTCTGTAAATTGGTTCCAGATACAAATGAAATATCTTTCAGTAGCTTTCTCAATGATATACAGACCCTTGTCAAATCTCCACCAACAGTGGAGGTTTAAATTCATACTTCGTAATTTAAAATAGATTTGCATACAGGAAGTGGTGTGGATGTATTTGTGTGTGTGTGTATATTTTACTCACACTTGCAAAACTACACAATGATGTAATTTTTTTTAATTAGAACCTTTCAGCTGACTGGAAGACAGACAGCAGGAGTCATGTTCTTTTTTCACTCTTCCGAGCAGTAACAAAACTACCTATTAGAGGAACAGATGCTGATGCCACAAATATCTTTTTACTACAGTCATTTCCTTCTCCACAAGACACTTTCAGGACATCTACAATGAAGTTATAATGAATTATTAAGCACTCCTCCCATTTTAAAGGAATAAAAGGGGCAAAAAAGAAGCTCAAGAAGAAATCCAGTGCCAAAAGTCCAAATCTTTAGATCCCTAAAGGCTTATGTATGTACCTAACTCTGCATGTAATTCCACGGAATTCAACAAGATGACACACATACAAAATTCATTATGCAGGTCTTTGCAGGACTAGGATCTTCTTCAAAAGAGGATTTTATAATAATTTACAGGAAATCAATGCTTTTGTGAACCGTAATGCTGTAAACAATCTCAAATAGATTTATTTTAGAAAGGCATAAGTCTTACTGGTTTCCCTCATTTTTTCTGCTTTACTTTCTGCATCAACACCTTCTCTTCTGATTTCCTGGCACAATTTCAAGATTGCCCATATAGCATGAAAGGTAAACCAACACATTTTGTATTAATTAGCTAACACTATACATCTGAACAAACTTCAAACCACTAATGTTTATCTAGAACATGAATTTTAATAATACTTTTGATTGACCATGTTGGATGTCCATCATTTAATAATAAATGTAACACCATATATTTACTGTACAAGTATAATTTCATTTTAGTTTTTACAAGATTCTCATCAATTTTATAATTGAACTTAAATTCTCACATTTTGATCACCTCTCAAAGAGCCAGTCAACCAGGATTATGCCTAAGCACAAAACAGTACTTGGTCATTTTTGCCCTAATTAGATTACTGCCTGCATCTTATCTACCTGTTTTCACGTTCATACATCTCTTTTGAAGTGCTTCTTAATTGCTCGATTTCTTGATTTGTTTTCAACCTTAGTTGTTCCAATTCTTCATGCAGTCTCTTTTCATATTCTGTTTTATAGTGGTCTCTGTAAATAAACAATACACAACATGGGAACTTAATATTAATTGCACTGGCCAAAATATTAAAACTTCAGGTACAAGTACAGCAGAGAACTTCTTGATTTTACATTTTATTTTAATTCTTACTCATTTTCCTCCCAAATTGCTTGAAATACATATTAGCCTATGTTGTTATGCAAATTGAGTGAAAATCAATCAGGAATAAATAATACTTAATTGGAAATAAATAAAAGCTTTCTGCATACTGTTTTATTTTTTTTTAAAGTAATTTGACATTGATTAATCATGCAACATTATGCTTAACATTCTTCCAGAAATTCTCTGTCAGCCTCTACATAAGTGTTTATATTAATTAACCACTTAAAAAAAAAAAAATCAATTCCTCGCTTTCCGAAGTTTTCTAGCTTCTCCATCACTGGGTAAGGGTTGATTAACTTGCTAACTTACAATACTGACATGCTACTGCAAGACTTTGTTGTGTACTATTTGCACCTCATATGGGGAAAAAACATCACACGAAACATTGAAGATTACATGCTGCGGAGATTTGTGAAGTCAAAAAACCCAAGATTTGGGAATTTATCCTGTCCATGTGACATATAAATTAATTAAAATACATACTTAAGTTTTTAAGCAGCAGATATCAGAAGATTCCAGGACAAAAGAATTTAATTTCAGAGTAATATTGACATTTTTTTGTAACTTTAGAAGTCCATAACAGATTGTAGGAATCCCATAAAGAATTTCTCCTACAAAACTACAAAAAAAGGCTTATGTTGTAAGTACTTAACAGCTAAGGAATGTTGACATTTTATAGCATCTAGTTAATGTTCAAGAATAATCAACCAGCAGTGAAGCAACTCATAGAAATTACAGGTTTGGAAATAAAAGCATGTTTATGAAGAAATGTGCATTTACAACCATAAAAGGTTTTCGATTTCTTCCGATTTGCAATTGTGTGTGTGCTGGTTTTGGCTGGGATA
>NW_009204346.1:0-2163 GCF_000690835.1 Fulmarus glacialis
ATAGAGCTTTATTTTGTTAATAAGACGACGAGTAACTTAACCTGTATATTTCACATACTTGTTTACAATTGTCCCCCCCTCCCCTTGGCACAATAAAGATGACTTTTTGGAGCAGAGATCTGGGTCTGGACTTTGCCAGCCTGGGGTCTGGGAGAGCCGAGGGCTGGGCAGGGACCTTCACCCCAGGCAGTCAGGGCATAGATGGGGGTGGTTCTTGTTTCCCCCCTTCCCTGCCCCTCTTCCAGCACAGCCCCCTCCTAAGGCTCTTGCTCCCTGCCATGTTTTCACTCGCAGTGTTTCTTAGCTCTTTCTCCTGCCCTGTCCGTCTGTGGTGGGTCCCGAGCTGCTCCCCTCTCCTTCCCACCTCTCACCTGTGTTTTCTTGAGGTCTCACCCCACATGGCAGCAGGTTTGGGGTTCAGCCTCTTCCACCCAGTGCTCACTGCAGCCACGTGCTCCAACCTGCCCTCGCCAGAGCTGGAGCCCAGCAGGGCCTCGGGGGGCCACGATGAAGATGTGGGATCAGCTCTGCAGAAGGCTGTTTTAATCCACAGGGCATAGCTCTGGGACAAGGACAATCCTCGGCAGTTGCTGCCTGCAGGAAAGGGGCAGTGAGTGCTGCATGCAAACACCTGAAGGGAGGTCAGGAGCATGGAGAGACATCAGGAGCCCACCCTGTGGGGAGATACCTCCACCAGCATCTCTGCTCCTGCTCTGGCCTTCCCCAGCACCTCCAGCTGCAGGAGAAGGGCTGAGTGCACAGCTGCAGGGATGCTGTCCCTGCTCCGGCACAAGTCCTGCACCATAAAATCATAGAATCATTAAGGTTGGAAAAGACCTCTAAGATCATCAAGTCCAACCGTCAACCCAACACCACCATGCCCACTAAACCATGTCCCTAAGCGCCTCATCTACACGTCTTTTAAATACTTCAAGGGATGGTGACTCCACCACTTCCCCGGGCAGCCTGTTCCAAGGCCTGACCACTCTTTCAGGAAAGAAGTTTTTCCTGATGTCCAGTCTAAACATCCCTTGGTACAACTTGAGGCCATTTCCTCTCGTCCTATCGCTGGTTACTTGGGAGAAGAGACCGACCCCCACCTCGCTACAACCTCCTTTCAGGTAGTTGTAGAGCGCGATGAGGTCTCCCCTCAGCCTCCTCTTCTCCAGGCTAAACAGCCCCAGTTCCCTCAGCCGCTCCTCATCAGACTTGTTCTCTAGACCCTTCACCAGCTTCGTTGCCCTTCTCTGGACACGCTCCAGCACCTCAGTCCCCACAGATCCACCATCTCCCATTTCCGGCTACCAGCAGCTTTTATTTTGCACCAAAACAAACACCAGATGCAACAACGGTCCCGGTTCTTGCTGGGGCAGGTTCCTGTGCCTGTGTGGAGGGGATGGCCACCTTGTCCCCATACCACTCGCCGAGCAGCCAAGGCAGGGGCAGAGGGGTCTGATTCCACCCCCAGCTGATGATCACCACTGTCATGAGCTGGACAGTGCTCAGCAGGCCAGGATCGCCCTCGCAGAGCCTGTGGTGGGGATGAAGCTGTGCACGGCTCACGGAGCAGGTCAGCTCCGTTCAACCTCCTGCCAGGGGGTCCCACGCAGGGACACAACCAAGAAAGGAGCACAGGGATGGTGCCCATGCGAGGGGCAGGACCGACCCCCCTGGCCCTGGGGGCGACAGGGAAGGCAGAGCTGGGAGCCCCTTGCTCCAGCAGCACAGGATGCTATGAGGCAAGCCATGATGGGAGCAGGGAGCTAATGGAGTCTGGGAGACCGCGGCCGTGGGGAAAAGCAGAGCCAGCCACGGGCTGAGGACATCGCAGGGGGTGCAGGCACCCAGCACCCGCCAGCAAAAGCCCACTGGTCCCAAGCCCAAGCGGCTCATGGCTGTCGCCGCCCCTCTCCCGTTTGCACCCCACCAACCGTCCTCCTGGCGTCTTTGCACCATCCAAGCCGGAGCGCAGCAGCACCCACCCCTTGTGGAAAAGGGTCCCATGCTCAGAGACAGCCCCAAGCCCAGGATCAATACTGACCCAAGAAAGGTGCTGGTTTGGGGGTGGGACCCCAAGTGGCACCGAGCAGGCAGGGCCAGAGGCGACGGGGGGAGCGGCGCAGGCGAGGGGCCAGGCGTCGGCATTGGGGAGCTAAATACAAC
>NW_009204346.1:2535-2770 GCF_000690835.1 Fulmarus glacialis
GCGACGGAGGGAGCAGCGAAGGCGACGGGCACAGCGTGTGCATTGGGCAGCTAAAGCAACTGGGCAGCTCTGGGGGATCCTGAGGAGATGGGGGGACCCGTTTCCCCCCTCGGGGACAGCACAGAGGGGGCAAACCGGGTGCCAGGCCAAGCAGCAGTAGTGCCAGCAAAGCATGGACCTGCCGGGCACCGGGGCCGAGCCGGGGCTCGGCGTTAAGGCGATGGTAAGGCTTCCT
>NW_009204346.1:2794-5184 GCF_000690835.1 Fulmarus glacialis
TTCCTTGCGTAGGCAGCGTCCTCTCCGTGGCCGTGGTCCTCTCTAGCATCTCATGGTCCAGTCTCAGGTATGTCCAGGGTGTCCTTTAATCGGTGGCTGGGTCAGAGCTCCTCTCCTCCCCCTTCCCACCATCAGGACCTGCCCTCGCCCCCGGCTGAGGTGGGGAAGGGGCGAGGGGGATGCGAGGGCTGTGGACGCAGCAAGGACAAAATAGCTCAGGGTCTCACAGGCCGGAGATGCTATTTAGAGATCTGCAGGGCTGTGACCACCGGCTTCATCTTGAAGTATTGTTTAAACCTTAGCTTTGCATATCTGCTGGGAGAGGAGAGAGGGACAGACATGAGACACTTGTCCCCCCCCAGCCCCGTGTCCCCTGGCCACAGAGGATCCCTCCAGCACGGAGGGACCATTGGGATCCTCTTGCTCCAGTCATTTAACGTTGAACTGCGCTGGGAGCAAACGCCCCCCCCAGCCCTGGCAGGCTCACCTTAAGAAGTTAAAGTCTATGGTAGAGTATTTATCCTGGATCAGGCCCCAGCATGCCCAGAGGAAATGGGATGCCTGCAACAGACAAAACAAGGCTCAGAAATGGCACGGAGCATCCCTGCCTGCGGGACGAGTTGCTCACGCCTCTCCTGGCCGGGTCCCAGAAGTCCCATGGCTGTGACGACAGGACGCGGGGTGGCAGCCAGCTGGGGCTGGCCCACACGTGTGTTTTTATATACTCTGGAGGCTGGTCCCAGCCCAGGCGAGGGATGCCAGCAGGAAGGATGCTGAACAGCCACACAACGTGCTCAGGGTACCAGCCTCTGCATTTGCAGCCGAGATGTCCCTCCTGGCAGCTCCAGCCAGAAAGCCAGCTGAGATTTTGCCCTAAGTTTCCAGAAAATTGGCTCTGCCTGCCCATGGCATTTACCAAAGAGGATTTCCCTGTGCTTGGCTGTGCCCAGGGTCCGCCTGGTCTCTCTGAAGGGATGCCCAAGGCCACAGCTATCAGAGACAGGCTGTCCCTTGGCATGGGGCGGTGGGGTGGCAGGCGGCCAGCACTATCTTTGACCTTACTCAGAGGTTCAGCACCTCTGAGGTGCAGCCGGGCTCTTTGAGGCAGCCTCCTGCCCCACCTGCCCCCAAACCCCCAGCCTGGTACCTGCACCCCCATTCTCGCCAGCCGAGCTGCAGCACGAAGCTCCGGCTCACCCGAGAGCGGAGGAAAACCCATCCCACAGGCAGCCCTCCCATCTCCACTCACCAAAGAAAACTTGTTCACTTGCACGTAGAGAGCCTCCAGCTCCTCCTCGGACACCCCCGTGCCTCCTTGGTCCCCCTGGGTGAGCTGCTTGTAGGCCTGCAGGTAGGAGCGCAGCCACTGCAGCTGGGTCTCCTTGCTGGGGTAGAGGCGGTAATCCACCTCCTTCACGCCTGCGAGGGGAGCTGGGGTCAGCGATGCCCAAGGGGCAGAAGGGCAAAAGGGAGGGTTTCTCCAGGGCAAAGCGGCATGACCACGGGGTTCTCCCTGTGCACCACCAGGTGAGCAAAACCCCTGCAGCTCCAGGCTTGCACAAGCTGGGGATCAACACGCTGATTTGAGGCACGCACCCAGCCCTTGCGTGGTTAAGAGCCGGGCTCCTCCAGGCATTGCATGCCAGCAGCAGCCAGGCTGCTCCCACCGGCAGCACGGAGCCCAGCGCCAGCAGAGACCCTCCCTCACACATCGCTCTAACCCCAGGCAGCCCGAGGAGGAGCTGCCCCATTTCCCACCATGGGACTGGGGATGCAACTTGCCTCCTCCACCCCCAGGGATGGAAAGACCCCGGAGCAGCCGCTGCAACTGGGGGGGACCTTTGGTGCCATGGAGAGGAGCCCGACTCACCCGCAAACTCATTAAAGTGGTTTCCAATGTCGAAAGCCTGGTAGTTGTAGCCGGTGTACTCGTAGTCTATGAATCGAACGTGCTCTGCGGAGGCAAAGGCAGGGGCTGTGAGAGGGGCTGGAGATGGAGCCGCCAGTCCCTGGGGAGGTGGGCGAGGGACAGACCCCTCCGCCGGGCGTGCAAAGTGGCTGCCACGAACCTTGCGTCCCATCGTAGATGATGTTCTTGCAGAGCAGGTCATTGTGGCAAAGCACGACGGGGGACCCCAGCTGGGAGAGCGTTTCCTTCATCCAGGCCAGCTCGTGTTCAAGCATCTCCAGACTGGGCACGTCCTGCTGGAGGCTGGGGAAGGGGACGGGGTGGAATCACTTCTGCTGACGGGGAACCTCCCTTGGGGGCAGAGAGGCAGCATTGCCCCCTGCTTCCCTCTGTGCATTTTATAAACGAACTCATCAGTGACAAAAAGCGAGGGCTAACGAGGCCATTTTTGGTGGCGAGGCAAGGCTCGGCTTGGACATTC
>NW_009204346.1:5291-7630 GCF_000690835.1 Fulmarus glacialis
CCTCCGGCGTGCTGCGTGGTACCCGGCGCGCCTGGCAGATGCCACGGTGCAGCCTCAGCCCTTCCCTTCTCCCCGCTAACACCCGCATCCATCCCCCAAATTCACCCACCCAGCCACCGAGCCCCCCAGCGCTCACTCCCAAAGCACCCGACTAACCCCCAGGCAACGGGAATTTTTTGGACTCTGCCAGGGCACGTGCCTGTCAGTAACCTCAGAAGTTTCAATTCCAAGAAGAGAGCCAGTTAATGATTACCTAATTGGCTGCACTGAAGGTGCAGGCTTGGGTAAAGTCTGTCTGCAGCAGGGCGAGTGCTGAGAAAAGCCCTGCGTCCTGCCACTGCTGCTCAGGGAACAGGTTAATTATTCGCTTGCCTTCAGGTTCATTCACCTCCGCCACCTCTTGGGGCTGCCCGCATCCTTCCCAGACACCCCGGCACTCACCTGGTGTGAAACCAGGCTCCCAAGAATGGGATGAACTGGTTTGAAGTGGGAACTGGCTGCTTTAATCTATACTGGGTTTCTAGCATCCCCTCCAACGTCAGCTCAACCTTGCTACTCAGATCCCCACCATAAGAAGGGCTTGAGCTTCAGCTTATTCTAGGGAAGGCTTAAAATGCAGGCTAAATTTGCAGGAGGAGGAGGAGGCGGATTATTACAGCAGGTGGGAGTCTCTAGCTCAGGCCGGATCCTGCTTGGGTGCTGTACAAACACAACCCAGAGCTGTCTCTGCTCTAACACTGCTCCCGGACTGGCAGGAGGAAAGGTGCTGAAGGGTGCACGGAGATGCCTCCATCCCACCCGCTCTTGGGGGCTTGGCCATGAGTTCGCTTGCAGAGGGATCATGATCCAGAAGTGGCCGCGTGGCCGGATCCAGCCCCAACACCATCCCCAGCCCCACTCACCAGCCCTAGACCCCTGCAGAGGCTTTACCTGGGAACCGGGGCTCTTCCCCCCAGTCCCGTATGGGGAAGACTTAGAGACGGGTGGGCAGCGGATGCCCAAGCCAGAGCCTGGCTCTTTGGGATCCCTCTGCCTTTACCTGGGATTGGATACCTTTGGGCTGAGATCCGTCTTCACGAGGGTGAGGTATTTGTGCAGCTTCTGCCAGAGGATGGGCTTGGGGAGGCTCCCGTTGGCGTGGATGGCGTGTACCCGGGCCATCTCCTGGGCCACCAGCCTGGAAGGAAAGAGGGATGCACGGGTGAGAGGTGGCTGTGCAGCAGCAGCCCCGAGAGGAAAGCTCCTCAAAACCAGCTTTGAGACATCTCAAGAGGGGTTCACCGAAAGCCACGTTTAAAAGCGCAGGGTCAGCACAGCTGAAACTCTCCTCCATTTCAGCTGCGAGCCTCTGACGCCTTTTAAGACCCTGTCTGGGTCAAAAGCAGCATTCACCTTTCTAGGGCAAGTTCAGATAAAAGCCGTGGTTCTCATGCAATCTCTATTCTCCAAAAGCTGATGCTTTAAAAACACGGTGATAAACCCGGCTGCAGTTTGGCCCATTTATCCCCCAGCACCACCCAAGTTCGTGCACATCGGCGATGCTCGAGCACCGTTCTGGAGCAAAGGCAGCTGGAAACATGGAGCAAACCCCTCGCCGCTTTCCCCATCCCACGTTTCCTCCCCGGACCCGCACACCTGAAGATGTGGGGGTCCCGCACGTGGTTGGGTCCCAGCGCGATGCCCGGCAGGAACTGGTAGCAGAGCCCGTTCTGGAAGGCGCAGTAAAGGTCGGGGGCGCAGCCGTGGGCACGCAGCACCTGGAAGTTCCTCAGCTCTGTCTCCCGGTCCACGAACAGCTCCGTCTTCCTGCCGTAGACACGGACCAGCACCGCGTCCGCCATGCCCTCGTCCGTGTAGCAGGCCACGAGCTTGTTGGTGATGCCATCGGTGAAGAGCTGGAGGGGGAGAAGGGCGGCAGAGCCGATGCCTGTACATCCCTGCCATGCCAGCCGGGCATGGGGGAAACCCCCTTCCCACCAGCAGACCCCAGGGAGAAGGCAACGTGGCAAAGGCAGTAACAGGCAATGGGCAAAAGAAAGCACGAAGCAGCAGTGCCCACAGCAGCCAGGAAAGCTCCCGTGGCAGGCGGCACGAGTTTGCAAGGCCTTGAGGCTCAGGCGTGAACTGGGGCTCTGCACGGGGCCACAGGCACGAGGCTTCAGCTGCACAAAGCTGGTGATTTGGGTGGAAATCCTGCCATTTGAGGCCGGGTCGCTGATAGGCAGGGACGTCTCTGCTGGGGACGTCTCGTGTCATTGCTCTGATGGCTCCTCACAGATGGAAAGAGAGTTTTGTTCTCCCGTCGCCCCGGCTTGGCCGCCTGCCCGCGCACATGCAGG
>NW_009204347.1:0-582 GCF_000690835.1 Fulmarus glacialis
CCCTAGGGAGCACACATCCCCTATAGGGATCACCCCCGTCTCCTATAGCAAACCCACATCCCCTAAATTGATCACCCACGTCCCTTATAGAGAGCATATATCCCCTACAGGGAGCACATTCATCCCCTATAGCAAACATTTCTTATAGCAAACACACATCCCCTATAGGCAGCACCCACATCCCCTATAGCAAACACATGTCCCCCCCCCTAGGGAGCACACATCCCCTATAGGGAACATACATCCCCTATAGGGAGCACACTCGTCCTCTATAGCAATCACACATCCCCTATAGGGCTCACACATGTCCCCTATAGGGAGAACAAACACACCCCCTATAGCAATCACACATCCCCTATAGGGAGCACACACACGCCATATAGCGAGTACACACACGTCCCCTATAGCGATCACACATCCCCTATAGCCATCACACATCCCCTCCAGGGAGCACAACACATCCCCTATAGCCATCACACATCCCCTATAGCGATCACACGCCCTCTATAGGGAGCACACACGCCCCCTATAGCGATCACACGCCCCCTAGAGGGAGCACACACGTCCCCTATAGCCATCACA
>NW_009204348.1:0-237 GCF_000690835.1 Fulmarus glacialis
GGTCGTGGTGGAAGTGGTTGAAACCTGGGACGAGAAGACGGCTGTTTCTCAAACTCCCTTTGGGAGCCCGCAAAGCTGGGTGGAAAAAATGTGCGTACACATGTGCATGTACGTACATGAAACCTGTCCGGGGGAATACAGACACGGAAATACATAACGCGGCAGTGATATATTTTCTCTCCTCGGTTATATAGTTTTTCCTCACTTATACAGTTTCAGAAACCCTCTCTGAGCTTC
>NW_009204348.1:649-7443 GCF_000690835.1 Fulmarus glacialis
TTTTGAGTGAAAACCTGGAGGAATAGCGAGAAAGGAAGGAGAGGTCCTGGGGAGCTGGGGAAAGCCCCTGTGCCAGCCTGGGGTGGCACCGGCGCATCCCCCGTGTCCTGCGTGGGGGGCCCACGGACCGTTTCCATTTTACGGCAGCATTCTTTCCTCCGGAGGGGCCAAGAGCTCGGCGCGAAAACCTACACCTTCGGGGCAGCCTCGCTTTCTCCAGAAGGTGTTTAGGGTGCGGAGGGGTCCCCAGAGGCCCCCAGGGGTGCGGGGGCAGGTAGAGCGGGCTCCTGCCCTGGGCTGGGCAGCAGCCTTGGGCAGCCTCCTGACTTCCCAGGACGCCTTTCATTGCCCACAACGGTTTAACATTTGTTTAACTGAACGTTTGCAAAGAGGTAAGAGAGAGAGGTAAACTCTCCTTGCGAGGTGCAGGTTACCTCAGAGACCTTCAGTCCCCTTCTCGTGTCCCCGCAGAGGTCCCCAGTGGAGCCACCCTCCCTTTGCAGCACCAACAAAGGGAAAGGAGAAGCCGTGACTCTGCTCAGTGCTGGGATTTGGGGGGAAGAAGGAGGGCAATCCACAAAATACCCTTTCAGAGGGGCTGCATTTCACCCTGGGAACTTGGTCTTTCCAGGAAGGAAAGTCCTCCCTGATGGGGAGGATTCCTATGAATCAGTTATTCCTATGAATCAGCCTGTCGGCTGAGAGAGTTGGGGTTGTTCAGCCTGGAGAAGAGAAGGCTCCGGGGAGACCTTACAGCAGCCTTCCACTACCTGAAGGGGGCCTGCAAGAAAGCTGGAGAGGGACTTTTTACAAGGGCATTTAGTGATAGGACAAGGGGTAATGGCTTTAAACCGAAAGAGGGTAGATTTAGATTAGGTGTAAGAAAGAAATTCTTCTCTATGAGGGTGGTGAGGCACTGGAACATGTTGCCCAGAGAAGTTGTGGATGCCCCATCCCTGGAAGTGTTCAAGGCCAGGTTGGATGGGGCTTTGAGCAACCTGGTCTAGTGGAAGGTGTCCCTGCCCATGGCAGGGCATGTTGGAACTAGGTGATCTTTAAGGTCCCTTCAAACCCAAACCATTCTATGATTCTGTGGGACACATGCCCCATGTGAGTGAAGGGTCACCCAGTGTCTGGACTGCAGGTTGATCTACATGGCTCCCAGGGCTTGAAGGACAGTTTAAACCCTGACTCAGCGTGGACCGGCTGTGCTGCTCAGTATCTGGCCCAACACACCAGGGCCAGGGACACCCCGTGCACGGAAACCCTGAGCCATCGGGGTGGAAGATGCATTTCCGTATGACAAGAGGAAAAAAAAAACAAAAATCAAACCAACATAACACTGATTTGATACTCCATCCTGCATATGTTCCTACTGTGTATGTTTTACTGAGAGGAGGTGGGGTTAAATGCCAGAGTGTCTGTGACCCAGAAAGAAAACCCCTTTGAAATAACAGGCTACTGTGTGGGAATGCTGGCAATTTTAAAAAATTATTTTAAGCACAGGTTGGTAGGAGGTGGCTGAGAGCATCTTTCTGAACAAGCTACCCTCACCAAGGAGTTCTCACAACAGAGCTGATGGTTTTAATAATGCCTCCATCTCTCGTCATTTATGCTCGTGTTGTAGACTGAACCATCATAAGTCTTTCCCTCATCTAATGAAATTATCCTGAGAGTCTTCTACGTAAAATATTAAATGGTTGCCTTTGCAAGAGTCTTTTTGTGTGTGTATGTGCGTGGGAGTGTGTGTGTGTGTGAGGGTGCTTCAAATAAAAAATTCTACAATATAAATCCTTTGCCCCTAAAATTGTCAGTCAAGGACAACAGGATCCTTATGTTCAGATATGTGCTGCTGAGCAGCTGAATTTTTATTTCATATGTATAAACATTATTTGTGGATAAACATTATTTGTGGATACATCTTACTGGTTTGACATGGGGTCACATTCAGAGTGACCACTCCTCCAATCCACCTCCCTCACTGCAGAATATAGCCTAAAAGACCACCATTATTGGGAAAAATATCAGACAACTGTCACATTACCTAACTTCGTGAAATCGTAACAAAGGCTTCCATTAGAAGTGACATAACATAAGCTGGAAGGGGTTTTCAGTTCCACTTACACTTCTTTTCCCCGTTCCTCCCCTGAAATGTCTCACATTCTCGGCATGTTTTGTGGAAGCTTGATTAAAGTCAGGAAATCTGGTTTTGTACCACTCATTCATTTCCTGAGGGGATATTAAACAGAGGAGGGCAAACAGGAATGCTTATTGTCAGATCTGTGAGAAGATACATACTGTTTTCCGTTATTGGATGAATACGTAAAAATGTAAAAAACCTGTGAGTATTAGTAGAGACTATTTTTTATGTGCAACTAAGGGAAAGGGCTAAAGGAAATATTGTATTTGGAATTGTGGAGAAGGACCCATGCACAAAAAACTGAATGTGCATCATCCTTCCATCATTTTAAATGCTATTTATAACATGTGGATTGGAAGAAGTATTTATTTTGTAAAAAAAAAAATCTATCCAACTATCCTGTGTATATTTATATCTAGCGATGGACTACTAAGTATATTCAATATGTTCGTGACAGGTTTTATTAGGGGGGCAGAGCGGAAAGAGATCAGCGAGAGCTGACAGATAATTTAATCTCACAAATACGACAAAGTATAATTTTACCTGCAGGTTCTTGGCTGTGATTTTTTCATCCTATATCTGGATGTCCCTCAGAGCAGCAGCCAGGTCTGAGGCTGAGCAGGAGACATCGGCACACACAGCAGCACTGCACATCTGTTTCATGAAATCTTCGTTTGCCTGTTTTGACAGAAACACACAGAGAGGACATGGTAAATAAAGCAATCCTCCCCACAGCTCCTGGAAAAGAAAGTCTGCAAAGCAATGTCAAAAGGAAAAAGCTCTGCCCTGTCTGCCCCCCGCCATGCCCCTGCCCACGAAAGTCCCTCCCAGCTGGGCCTCTGGGGAGATGGAGCCACAGCAGCATCCACGTCCTCC
Organism: Fulmarus glacialis; assembly: GCF_000690835.1. NCBI lineage: Eukaryota > Metazoa > Chordata > Aves > Procellariiformes > Procellariidae > Fulmarus > Fulmarus glacialis. Next base: position 3,666 of record NW_009204348.1, read on the forward strand.
AAGAAACTGCACGTGGCCATCAATCCCCCCCTGCACCGTGTAACGCAGCCCCACGGCTCCACACCAGCTGCGGGACTCCTGGCCTCGCAACAGGCTCCCCAGCACGCCCCAGTCGAGAGAAGCCCTTGCCCCTTTGCGCGGGGGATGCTGCAGAGCTGGGATGGGACCCCCTGAAGCACAGGGAGCCCCCTGAGTGCCACGCCACAGGGAGGCTCTCCAGCATGGCAGGATGTCCCTTTGTAGGGCACCAGGAGGGCTTAGTCCTCCACAGCTCTGGTGCTGGTGTGCTCTGCTGCTGTGCTGTGAAACGGGGTCACGCAAAATGAGGCCTGTCCTGCCGAGAAAAAGACAGTCTGGGAGCAGGGCTGGCAAGACCCTGTGGTGCCAGGCGCTCCCGTTCCAGCAACGTTAGGCAGCCCCTGCGGTGCCAGGTGCAGGGCAAGCAGAGCTGTCCCCCATGCCCAGAGTGCAGTGGAGCAATGGCATTTATCATAGCTACGGTAAGTCTCCTGCCCAGTCCCTACTAATTATTTCTTGCCACACTGCAGCATGCAGAAACACAGATCGCCAACATGAGGTAACAAAACACAGGTACTGAAGTAGAGCGAGAAAAAGGCAAGGAGGCAGGTAGAGAAGGATGGTGAAACGAAGAGATGCCTGCTTGATCTGAGAAGCAGCAGCATGAGGTCTGCCGCTATTTTGGTTGCTCTAGTCTGTTCAGTGAGGCAATGACAGCCTTCTCTGTTGTACAGCAGCTTCTCTCTCTGCTGGCTCCTGGGTGCTGTGCTAAGCTGGGTGTGATGCAGTTGTGGGTGGCTGTGATCCAAAGGCATGTGCTGGCAATCTAGTTCCCCTCTTTGTAGCTGTGACATTGAAATAATGGAATAAGGACTTTCCCCTTTGAGTTGTCACATGCTCAGCAAGTTCTGCAAAGTCTGGATGGCTTTTCTGAGAAAGGTGTCGGGCCAGAGAGCCTGCACAGAAATCCCACAGCACTCTATCTGTGGTCTCCATCATGTCTCCTTGCACTGAGAAGGGAGAAGTAAAGGAAACATAGCTAGGGTATGCAAATTCTTTCTTCCCTACCTCACTCCTCACCCTCACATTCCTACTTATAAACAGGGTCTCAAACCTAGACTCTCTCTGACATGTCAAGAAAGGTGTCTTATTCCACCAGCAAAGCCATTTAGAAACACCACTGTCTCCATTTTATCCTGTACACCTTCCTTCTCCACTTCATAGTTCCTCATGCATCTCCAGCATCTTAGCTACACCATCAGCAACAGATCACTGCAGAGTCCTGTGGGACTGAGTCTGAAATGCCTTTTAGGGGTACTTGGTCAGTCTAAGGACAACCATGGAGTGCTTCTCACTGCTCCTGCCACCCAGAAATTCTTGGTTTACTGCTTCCAGTCCCCAGCCCCTGCCAGCTTCAAGGCAAAGCCCAAACTAAGCACCCCTTGTATGCTGCAGGGACATTCATAGATCATCTCTGTCATGACAAAATCAAGATAGCATTCAGGTTCCTCTACACAAAGACGTATATGTATATGTATATGTATGCACACCTGCACACCTCTAGGCTCATCTTTGCCTAACACAATGCCAAATATATTCATATATATATATGAATATCCCAAAAGATACCCAGAACTACATTAATTATATTGTTAATGATTTGCTCATTTAATATGTAGAATGTTCCTATGTTAATTTTTGCTGAATGGAGCCATTTCCTTGTTTATTGGTGATGATGGTGTTGGCTGCGTTGTAGGATATTTACTTCTGGCTCTGCAGACAGCCTCTCAGTTCAGGTTGATGAAGCTGAGGGAGATGTTTGAAGTGGCGGACAGAGATGGAGAGAGTTTGCCCACTGTGAGGAGAACCCCTAGGGAGCAAGCAGGCTGCTCTTTGAACGGTACGCTGCGTGCAGATGGAGAAGGCATACTTAAATTTCAGAACAAATAGGTTTTGTCAGACCATGCAAAAAATAGTCCTCATGTGCTCACAGGTCTTGCCAACCATCAGCACCAAGCACAACCTTCCCAGCAAGAAAAACCAGGAGTTACTTCACCTCACTGACGATCTGCCCCGTGGGAGTGCTTCTTGCTGCCACCACGATCACTGACAGAAACTCTGATGACTTTTGTGGGTGCAGGGGTGGGTCTGAACCCCAGTCTGGGTTCATGGTGGAATGGGGAGGCCATGAGGGCTGCAGCTTTCCCATAGCTGCTGTCTGTCTGTCTGACTGTCTGTCTGTCTCTCTGTCTGTCTTGTGTCCAGGCAGCCTTCCCCTTCCTGCCCACATTCAGCCCTAAAAACTGGGCTTGCAAGGAGGGATGAGCACACACACTCATGCGGGTGTAAGACCACACATGTATGTTTCTGGGTGGGGAAGGAAATGACCCCCGGATCTAGGTTCTGCCACAGTAGGGTGCTCATTAGAGGTAACAAGGTTAGACTGTTGATTTTGCAGTAGAAGATGTGGAAATGGGCAACGCACCCGGGACTTACTTACTCAGTCCACTAATTTTATATAAGATGCATGTGGAGGACAGGGGAGAGGAATAGATGCATGCAACTTCTGGCACCAGTGAACATGGGTAGAGCTTGCCTTCAAGACCCCAAGAGTTTCACCTTTTTAACATTCTTGGTCAATTAGCAAATTAGGAAAACGTTCTGGGAAGCTGAGGCAATAAAGTGCAAAACCTAATGATTTAGATAGCAGCTTTAATGCAAACATGCTTGGGTGAAATACTAAATCTCTTGAAACAAAGAGGTCCCTTCTACTGCATCCGTGCTGGCGCACCATACACCATCTCCGTGTGCCAGGGCCCCGAGGACACCCACAGCCCTGGCTGTCCCTTCCCACCCCCTTGGGCTCCCCTTACCCAGCCCATGGCCCAGGACCCCATCTTAGTCCCCCGGGGGCCAACAGGCACTGCAACATGCTGCCAAATGGCATTAATGAGCCCCCTCCCCAAATGTGGAGCGGGGTTTTAGCCAGCGTGTGATAGAAGTGTGGATATATGGCCTGTAACAGCGTCAGTCCTGGCAGCCTTGCTCAGGGTCCCTCCTTGGTGGTCGCGCACTCCCAGCCCTGCCAAATGCCAGGCAGGCTTGCTCGCCTGGGAGGTGATGGCTAGTATTCTGCTAGACTCCTTCAGACTTTTAAAATACGTCCTTTTTTACTGATCTCGCTGCAAAACTCAGGCGTACTTCCCCTAGCAACAGTGCTGCTTGAAGAAACGGAGGCCCCGTCCCTCCCTCCCTCCATGCTCACCCCCACGGCAGTGCCGGCACGGGGACCCACGGCTCCTGCCTTGATGCACCCTTCCCAGCAGCGTGTGGGCTCATATATCTCAGATCCCACCCAGAAGTTGAGAGCTGTGAGCGTTTGGTGTGCCACCACGGGAAAGAGCATGAAAAGAAAGCTGCAAAGGATTTAGGCCCAGGTTCTTCCTGTTAAACTTAAAAAAAATTACCTCCAGAAGCTCTCTCCAATGAGGAAAATTCCAGCACGGAGCAAGCCGAGCCCTCGGGAACAGGTGAGGTAAAGGGAAATTTAGGTGAGGTGGAGACAGTGCAAGAGAAGTAAGTGGTCTTACTGGGTCTATTAGTCTGTGGTCCCAACTGGGACCTTATTGGGATGACTGGTACCAAATTTAGACAGCAGTGGTTCTACATTGGCAGGTTTGAACTGGACATAAGGAAGAAATTTTTCACTATGAGGGCGGTGAGGCACTGGGAGAGGTTGCCCAGAGCAGCTGTGGATGCC
>NW_009204349.1:543-3332 GCF_000690835.1 Fulmarus glacialis
GTAATGGATTTTAGAAATCCAAACCATGAAGCTGTAGAAACAGCAATGTCCCAAGCTTGACAGGACAAAGTTGTATCATACATATTGCATAAACTAGCAAACTGTGAATGTCATTTTTCTCTTAAACGTGCCCACAGCACTGTGGGACTCGGATCGCTGGAAATACTGCTGAGGGCACACCTGGTGCACGGCATTCGGCCGCGCTCTCCCAGACGCTTGGTTTCAGCAGCGAGCGGGTTAATGCTGCCGCGGGGCTGCGTGTGGGGCCCCAGGGAGGCAGGTCCCAGGGCGGCAGGGGCAGCTGCCCTGTGCCCGGCGGTGCCCCCGCAGTGCCCAGCCCCGGTCCTGAGCCCTCTGCTCCTGGTGTCTGTTGCGGACTTGGAGCCAAATCAAGGTTGTCCTTCTATGGTGCCGGCCCAGTTTTCTGCTGGTAATTATAGTCTGTCTTTTTAGACTCCTCTGCTGTTTCAGTTTCAGAGTTTTGTCTTCCTATAGCTGTTACTTTTGTGTCCTCATTTTCCCAATTTCACTGATGCAGAGTGTACTGTTCCGTTGTTGCTATGAGGAGCTTGCTAACACTGGCTTCTCTTCCCATCAGTTGGATGTGCACCTCAGATGTTCGAAAGAGGCATTTCACATGTGCAATACTCCAGAGGAGGGAGAGGGTGTGGCGGTCACCTTTTCTCCACAGTCTAAGCACCACTTTAGGGAACAGCACAGTGAAGGAATGATCACAACTCAGTTCTTGAATTTTCCACCAGTTTCTCACTCTCTCACTTCATATTTTGCATTACTTAATATTTGGCAGCATTCAGATTTGCCCAAATATATGGATCTAGCCCCTACTGTATTATTTCCCTAAACTTCGTGGTTTTAAAGGATCTTGGAAAGAGTTCTCGTCTTGTTATAGGGGTCATATGAGCATCTAATCTCCATAAGTTTTTAAGCTGCATCAAAGCTCATTTGCCTTCTTTTTTTTTTCTTTTTTTTTCTTTTTTTTCCCCTCCATCGCTCCTCTCTCCAATTTTACTAAGTAACTTCAGAAAAGAAATGCTGTAGAATGCAAACGAGCTACTCATGCTGCACCTCCCTTGCTGCTGATGCAGTGGGGGACTCGCTGGCAGAGGTCTAGGGAAGGTGTGGGGAGAGCCTGCCTGGAGCAGCGAAGGGCTGCGCCAAGCGTGGGTGCTTGGTGCCCCCATCCCCTCCCTGCCGTTCTCGGTGCTGTCTTGATTTATGAGGCTTTTTCTGTTCTTGGCTTGGACGCCTGGGAACATCTGTGTTCCCTCACGTTACTGAGGCTTGATCCCATCATGTGGCTTCTGCTGTGGTAGTCGTCGTCTTCTGCTGCGCAAAGCTTTTGGAGAACTGAGGCGAGGGCGGCAGCGCCAGGGGAGTCGTTGCAGCAGTGAGACTTGCAGAGGCTCTCGGCTGGGTTGCAACTTGCCAGAGTTGTTTGAAGTTTGCATAGGAGAGTAGCTGTCAGTGCTCTTTTTATGATGTGGGTACAGAAGTCTACTTTTAACAGCACGGAACATGAGTGCACTGTTGCCACGCTGTGGGAGCGTACCAAAACTTACCGAAGAAAATATGCATTCCTCTTCGATGAGGAGTGAAACTGATTTCTCTTAATGGAGGTGATATTCAGCCTGGTAGGTTGGTTTTGGTTTTAATGATCTCTAAAGCTCGTGAAGGCTGTATGATTATATTAAGTAGAATAATGAGCATATTTTCATGTATTTTCATGGATTTGTTTATTGCTTTATATGGTGAAATGATCTATCTGAATAGTAGTGGAATTCCTGTGAATCAAGCTGGGTTTTACCCAACATAAACTGCTTCCTAAATAAGGCTAATGACATTCTGTACAAGAAATTTCACCTCTCTTCCCTTTCACCTTTGTTAGATGGGATCTGCTATCATTAATAGATAAAAGGTCTTAGAAATCTGGAGATTTCTCAGTATATAGATACCGGTTTTTGTGAGTGAAATCTGCCATAAGAATGTAAAACAGTTCCTTGAAAAAGTGAATTGTGACCCCCTTTTTTTTTTTTTTAATTTTCTTGTCATTGCGTTAGATTGCGACACAAAATCTAGTGTGTGCCCTGAACTTGCATAAGTATAGAAAATGTTTCAGTTTCTGTATTTAGCCTGGACAGGTTTTTTTTAGTGGAGATTTCTCACTAGACTCTTGCAACAGGATGGTTTTTGGCCTGGTTCTTGCTTCCAGTTGGTCTGGAGCATAGCTGATAAAGTCAGAAGTTACCTGGCAGACGTGCAGCGCAATGCAGCATTGTGCAATGCAGCGTTGTGCAATGCAGTGCAGTGCATTGTTGTAAAACTCTTCTGCATGCCCTGGATGACTGGCTGATTTCAAAGATTTTGGAGATGTGGGGTGGGATCCTCATTTGGTGTAGGTCAGTGAGCAATACCAACATTTCTTTTGAAAAGCCTCTTTACAACAGCTTTGCTAGATTGAATTCTGTGTGCCATTTGTGATCAGAGAATCTCAATATCTAATATTCCCATAAGGTAATCAATTTTTAGAAACCCTCTTACCATTTAACCCTGAGAATACGTACAGAGAAATGGTAATACAAATGTTAGTTGAATTAGATTTCCTGTAATTTTTGCGTTTTGCAATCATTTTCATGGCACTACATTGCAGTTTTGAATATATGGTAATATGGTAAGTTACGTTGTTTTCATTTTCATTCATGTTCTGTGCACGTTTCTGCTTCAGTTATTGCAGTAGTGCTTCCTGGTATCTACCTAACGCACAGACCTGC
>NW_009204349.1:3363-13376 GCF_000690835.1 Fulmarus glacialis
AATGGCTATGAGGCAACTGATGTTGTAGCAATGCATTACCGAATGGGATTAGGAGCAGACATTACCGATACAGCAATGCTGGTCCTTGTTGCTGCATGTTCATGCTAGGCAAAATGACAGTAAACGCTCCACTGCAGAACCCAGATCTATACCCGAGGCTGGTGCGATGTATTACAATTTGGTGACTGCATGCAGCCCAGTTGCAGAATTGTACCACGTACTGTTTTGATTGCCACCTTCCCTTTTCCTTCCCCTTCATCCTTTGCCCTTTATGTCCTGTTCTCTAACATCACAAAATGATGTTTTTGTGGATGTATCTTTTAATATCTCCACACCAACATGGCTTGTCTTCTGCATGAATCAGACTTTACTGTCCTTTTTCTATGTAGTGTTTTCATTCTCAATCCCTGTTCTAGATGCCCCTTACAATACACTTGCTCTTTCATCATAATGCTTTTCCAGAAATGCCACGTGACATACCAGTATAATTTAAGACAATGGGGTTTTTTGGATGTTTTTCCTCTAACCCTGGTTCCTACACAACACATTTTCAGGTTTCAATTCCTCTTTTTTCCTAACGAAAACTGAGTTTTGCTCTTAGTAATATTTTCTTCCATGTTGTCCATGTTTTGAGTCAGTCGAGAGTTTTGTCCTAGGTTACATGGCTGAAATTTCTATTTTGTGAATTAACGTGTCAGTGCAGAATTTCTTCACATCGAAAGGGGTTGGACATGGAGTCAAACTTGTACATTACCTGTGCATTACTACAAGTTAAGAGAATGATGTAAAAAAACCCCCAAACCTACCAAACCCAACCACAGTAATGTCTGCAGAGTGTCTAAGAGTTATCTGGATGAAAGGGACAGACAGAAAGGAAAAATTGAAATTTATGTCCTTGTATCCATGCTGGGTGCAAACATGCTGCATGGCTAACGCTGTAGGAAACTTCTAAAAGCCCACTTTCATTCTGTTGTTTTTGGCGGTTCCTGGTATTTTAGCCTTGGAAGCACCTTGCATACTCCGAATTAACGGTTCCGAAGATCTCAAACTTAGATTGTATATGGCTTGGCTTCGTGATCATCTATCTCTCCTAGGTGAGTAATAGTATTTCCTACAAACAGGAAATACCAGTGAGACAGAGGAGAAGAGCAAGGGAGAAGCAGCTATAAGGTGAGGGTGGCTTTTTAAAAGTGAGTCTGAAGGAGTAGGGCTTGATGGCATAAGGTGCTGTGTGGGTCAGAGTTATCACAAACAGGGGGATGAGCCTTTGCTTTATATCTTCTAAATATGACAGTAAAACACCTTTTCTTTGACAAGGAGGTCAATGGTAGTGGTTAAGAGGTGTGATGTTTCTTCTTGCACCAGTGACAGCTGTGGTTAGAATGCTGTTGCTGGCTCTGTTTTGTCCTTGAGTCCTTATGTGACAGTTGCTTTCTAATGAGAGTTTCAGCCTTCCAGGAGATCACGTTAATCTTGTGAAAATTTTACTTAGTGATTTTTAAATAGCAGTGTTTCAGTGGTGCTATAAATAGAGCATATAGTTTATAGGTTGATTTATGTCTTGCTGTGCATCTTTGAATCTCCATTTTTAATTCTGCTTGAAACTTGCTACCAAGTGCATTGTTTTGTGTGTGCTGAGGAACGCATGTGTCGCCTTGATTCTATTGATTTGTTCCTGGTTTGGCTGTCTGTTATCCTGTCCAATTTTTTTGGCTCAAAGGTGCAGCTTTAAAAATAGTGTCATGTGTTGAACACATGGAGCAAGTGGAAAGCCCTGTAGCTTTAAATCTCGCAGTCCTGGCCCTTTTCTGTGTCTGAAGCAGATGCTCCCAGCTGAAGGAGAGGTGCATAGCTCGCCTGTGAGCTCTGAGCCTGACGGGTGGTTTGCATCAGCAGCACAGGAGCTCTGCACACAGCGATGCTTGTTTTGGCAGAGGCGCTCTGTTTATACAGCGAGTGCCCGGAGCCCTCTCAGTCTGGCAGATGGATGGAGCCGGGTAGGCAGTGCGGGAGGCAGCCCGAGCAGTACCTAGCACTGGGGCCAGGGCTGCAGATGGCCACGCGGTGATGTTTATGTGGTGCTGCTGTACCTGCGTGTGCTGTGAAAGGGACTTCTGTGAGCCTGTGAAGGTGAGAAGATTGTGAGCATCACTAGAACAGCATTAGTTACCTTATTTGGCTGTTTTATTTAAATCTTCAGTAGAACTTGACCTCATTTTGTGGCATCAGCCTTGGAAACGCTGCATTTTCCTCCAGGCACTGCTGTTGAATTTCTGTGGTTGTTTTTTTATATAGCTTTTCTTCACTTCGGAAGCTGGGATGTGTGAAAAAGACTCCTGTCTGAGTGAGTGTTGCAATTTATAAGCAGATCAAACATGGTGCTGCTTTTTGGGCTTTTCTTTTTTTTGTTGTTTCGGGGTTTGGCTTGTATGATACATTGAACAATGAAAGAAGGGGCTAGTAAATGCAGTCCGATGTCAGAGAGAGATGTTTGGATTGGTAGCTTTTTAAATGTGACCTCTTATTTTGCTGGTTTAGCTGTGCAAAATATATTTTCAGGAAGTAGTAAACAAACTGCAGAATCATATTTTTCCTCCAGGTAAAAAAAGAGGAAGAGCATACTGCTTCCCATGGAGTCAGTGACCTTCAGAAATGAATAAGTACTTTTCTGTGGTTTCATTTAGCTGTGTAGCTAGGCATTGCCCTTTCACAAGTCTGAGTTAACAGTAAGCTGTATTTCCCCCCCACATTTATTAAATACTGAAGAGAGACAGTAGGGGTTTTGACACTCTGATCTCCGATGCATAATAGAAGATATTTTTCTTCAAGTTGTTGCAGTTAGCTCTCCAGAGCATTGTGGCTCCAATGTTCGGAGAAAAGAGAAATACGGGATCCAGACTTTTTTTTGCCGTTTCCCTTTGCCGTAGATGAATGTCTGGGGTTTGTTATCATCTGCAGAAGACAAGGTTGAGAAATTGCATAGTGTTACTGTTGTGCGTACTGTTAGCATATATGTCTAATAACATTTATTCAATAGACTCATTATTTTCCTTTGGGAAGATCTGGATCTCCTCTGCTAGGACATGTGCTTTTTCTCACTACATTCATCAGTCTTCATAATAAAAGTGACTCACAGGTGGCTCTTGGGAACAGCTCTGTTACAAATGCAGAGTTGAAGTGGTACAGACCGCTGAGGTAGAGGGCAGTAGGAAAGGAGGGGTTTATTTCTATTCCACATTCCAGGTTGATAGATTTGCGTACTTTGCATCTCGGCATGTGTAACGTCAGGCTAATACATCACCTCTTGAGAGCTGGAGAGAGAAGTAGTGAGCATAGGATACCATGTTCTGTGCTCTCTAAATCAGATATGGGCAGTTCTGCTGTCAGGGTAGCCTGAGCTTTTCACCTTGTCTTGTGGAGATGCTGCTGCAGTAAGATTTGTCTCTAGGTGGAGTTCTGGATGAGGCTTCTCGCTTTTTACAAGAATACTGAAAGGAACATAGTGATTTCAGTATTCCGGTTAATTCAGTGTTTGCTATGGATTTCTAGAGAAGAGCCCTGTTGCCTTACTCTGCTGGGTATTCGTCATCCCTTGAACGCAGCTTTCTCTTTGATGTCTCATTGTTCAGTGTTTTCTTCTTCCCGGTTTCTGGAGGCACACATGCCGTGTGTCTGCAGCCCTGGGAGTGTGCGTGTTCTTGTGCTGTAGGGACTGCCCTTGCCTATATTGCTTCTCCTTGTCCTTGACAAGCTAAGTTTGCCACTTTGAGCAATCTTACGGATTTAGCTGGTGCTAATGTAGGAGCACCCTGCAGCACTTGGAGCTAAACAATAAGTTACCTTTGAACAGGAAAAGGGATCTCTGAAGCCAGCTCTATTGCATAGCTTTTGGCAAGTGTAGTATTAGCTGATGTACTATGTGTATGTTATATTAGAAAGGCTTTAAATAAGGGAACAATGTGTCAAGAACTGCTATACAGGAATGACAAAGAAATACGTTCACAGGAAACATGAATCCTGCTGTTTTGAAATATTTATCTTTTTGTGTAAACTGTTGATTGGATCAACTGCTTCCAGGATGAATTTTGGTTACAGTCACACTCTGTGTTGTACCTGCAGAAAATACTACAACTAAAAATAAATAAAAAGAAGTGAAGTAAGTGTAGAAGTGCAGTTGTTGTGCTCATGTACAGGAGCCCTTTAGACTAAATGCTTGGAGATGACTCGCATGTTAAACTTCAACAGAGAAAAATCTCTTGAAAAAGGGGGAAGTCCTTGCTCTTGCATGTGGCTGTTCTGTGCAGAGTGATCACGCAGAGATGTTTGTTCTCCCAGACTCCAGACCCAGTTTGCTCTGTTGCTTTGCGAGTCAAATTTAACTTGCAATCTGAAAATTAAACTCTTTTCTTTACAAATGAATATGTAAGATAGAGTAATAATCTGTATTTATCAGATAGCAGCTTGAAGCATAAAAAAGCCCTCAAGCTACTCTCTGGGAAATGTTAACAATCATTTTGTCTCTAAGGTAACGAGATCTGATTTGGACATAACTCAGAAAACCAGAATGAGTTGTGTTGTTGGTGGTTTTTATTTTTGTTTTTGTTTTTTTTTAAAAAAAAAGTTTTATTTTTGTTTTTGTTTTTTTTTAAAAAAAAAACCAAAAAACCCACAAAAAACCAAAACAAACCCAATGCAAAAAAAGCCCCTGTCATTTTACACAGTCACTTTCTGATAAAAGCCTGTATAAACTTCTTTCCAAATCCACCCTCTCCTCCCAGTTCCTATACTTAATTTTCGTTCAGCTTTACCTCATTTCCTATCCTTATTATTGTAACTTCTGGCCTGATTGGCAGTCCCCCCTTGATTAAAAATCTGCAGCTGCTAAAATAAACATCCATGAATGTTATTTTGGCCATATCTTTTGCTGTGTCATCCTTTTTCACCTCAAAAATCAAGTTCCTGCAAGCTCTTGTGTTTAATTCAGTTCTTTCCTATTTTTCCATTCGGATTGTTTTATTCATTCCCTTGGACTTGCCTTACTTATAATGTCAGTGTTACTGCCCCGTTTATTCAACCAGCACTGCTGCGCTGATCTTCTTTTTGACTAGTCTGTAGCTTCGGAAAACCATTACTGGATTGGACTACCAAGCCTTACTCTTTTGCATTCAAAAATATCTTTTCTCAAGATTTCAGAAATTTGAGGTCAAGAAGGTAAGGTCTTTGGCGGCAACTGGGTTTTTAAAAAGAATTAAAGGAGCCAGAGACGACATCTTCAGGGAGGTGTTACACTGTGTTATGTCAGTCCCCTTGTCTGTAGGGTGTAAATAAATCATTGCCGGCAGAGCTGGTGCCTGGTCCTGCGTGTCTCCATCCCGTTTGAGGAAACAGCTTGCGTGCTGTTCTTTGCCTCAGCCCACCGTGCCTGGCTGACCAGCAGTCAGGGAGCATGTGTGTGAACCGCAGGTGGGAAAGGTGTAAGTCAGCTTTGTAGCTTCAGTTACCTCTTAACCAGTTAGTAAGTCATAGCATTTGCTTCCTGAGAGGCATGGTGCCCCAGGCAGGTAGATTCAAACAGGGGGAACGTATAGAGCCCGCCAAGCTCTGCCATGCTGGAAGCACTGTGCTGCAGGGAGTGCCCATGATCAGCGATTGTACTATACTAACAGAGACTTTCCTGAAGGTCCCCTGTGGAATAGGTTGTGTTGGTTGTGACGGATGCCGCGTGCAATTCTTTCTGATACAGCAAGTATGATGTTATGTGGCAGCAGCATCTTCCACTGTTCCCCCCGCTCCCCCAGTGACTGCTGAAGTTGAAATATTGATCTCCTTCGGAGATTTCTGCCACTGACAGATACGAGGAAAATACAGCTGGTTGCTTTATAGCTAAAATCTGTTTCTGACACCTGAAGCAGCATATGAAGTCACATCTCCATTTCATATTGAATTAGGTGACAAGGCCGTGGGAGAGTCACGCTGCAGCTGGCTTTACCAAGTTGTGGGTGAGGGTTTGTATGTGTACCTCAGGCCATAGCTTGATGTATGTTTCTTTTGGCACCAGCCCCAACTTAAGCAGTGCCAGGTCACTTTTCCCTCCTGTAGTGTTCCTGCAGTCCTGCTAGTACACAGCGTGTGGAGCCTTATGGTGAACCAGGTTTGGGAACTCAGTAAGAATAAAAACACCTCCAAGTTCCGTATCGCTGGGTCAGTCCCCAGGTGAGCTTGCACCTCGGCTCCACAGGGAGTTGTTGTTTTTTCTGTCCCCCTGCTGTGCCAGTACAAAGTTAGGCAGGGAGCTGCTTGACTTGGCACTGCCGCCAAAGAAAGAGAATGCTAAATCGCGTGCGAGCCTCTCGAGCATATTGCAAAACGTTGCTCTGGTGCCGTTGCCGACTAGCCCTCCTGTCCCTTGTTAGGTATCTGCCATCTCTCTCTCTTTCTGCGGAGTGAGGACGTGCGGGCCATGCGGGAATGCTGGGAACCACGTGCGTGGCTCTGGGTTGGCAGATGTACCATGAGCACACACGTGTTGTAGTAATCATCACTCATGACTGTTTAACTACGGTGAGTAAGGTGTAGACCCATTTCCTCTTGGTGTTACCAGTGTTGGTTCCTTGCTTTAGCTGATATCTTAGGCAGGTGAAGGGATTGTATTGGAATTTTTTCTTGTATTTTTTTCAGGGTCATTTTTCATTTTTGTTTTCTCACGGTGTTTTTTTTCCATAACCAGGATGATGATCTCACCATTTTGAGGGTTAATTGCCCACAGGCAAAGGGTGTTTATCTCTTTTAGAAATCCCAATTATAATCTAACCGATGAGCTGTACTATGAAAAATACACAGCAAGACTTCCTTGAGCTGTTTGTATGCTTTCCTTAGCCAGTTTTGGTTTTGATTTGGATTTAGGAGCGTGACAGGGACAGCTCAAAACGGTTGCTGGCAATGATGACCAGCAGTTTCTGTGGGTAAGAGATGGAAGCCTGTTAAAATGCGCAGCTGCTATAGTTTCTGAAGATTCAATTGGCTGATAAAATTTTGCAGGATAACTGCACAGTGTGTTATGAGGAATCACACTGGACCTGTTCTTTGTTTTTCTTTTGTGTTCTTCTTGGCAGTAAAGCCAAGGCAGATGTTACGCAGTGCAGGAGCATGTATGCGCACTGGGCACTTGCTGAGGGAAGGTGGATTCTTAAATGAATCCACACGTAAGTGGACTGTTGTGTTTCTAGGGATGGTTCAGTGCGGCAGTATGTGGATCTTTTGTCTGTACTTAATCGAGAGGTGAATGAACAGAAATCTTCGCCCTTGCATCTGCTATTACACAGGATTTGCAATGATATGAAATAAGTAGTGCAATTTGAAATAAGTAGTGAACCAAAGAGTTGGTAGTATCAAATGCGTGGCAGTGTTGCAGCAGACAGACGAAAAGGGTGACAGGTCCAAGTTTTTGTTACAGATGTATCCACAAATGTAATATGTAGGTGTGGAATCTCTGTTCTTGGAGATACTCAAAAGCCACCTGGACATGGTCCTGGACAGGTAGCCCTTGGTGGCCCTGCTTGAGCAGGTGTTGGACCAGATTACCTCCAGAGGTGCCTTCCAACCTCAACCGAGCTGTTATTCTGTAACATCCTTTAAAAAGCAAAGCATTAGAAAAAGCTATCTCAACCGTAGGTCATAAATAGCTTATTGCATCACCTGGGTGGGTCAGGCAGAGTAATTTGTACGACTTTTTTGTTTACTTTGGGGCCCACAATAAATTTTGCAGTATGCTATGTCTTTATCATATCTGGTAGGGACACTGCATGCTGTCTACTCATGGGACAGTAGAGTTGATATCACCTTGACTCAGGTGTTTAAAGAATCATGTGCTGCAGGTGTCATGCAGGGAGGTGACTCCTGGCTGTCGATTGCATTTAATTGAATACGTTGAAGGTGGCTCATAGTAATTAATGATGTTTAAGTATCTCTTCATTGTACCTCACAGGGATTCTGTGCATGGCTTCATACAAACGTGCAGTTAGATGGTTTAATGCAGATCTATAATGATACTGAGGCCTAATGGCCTCAGCACATTTTCTGCACTGTAGAAATACTGAAAGAGAGAGAAAAGAGGAAAAATGCCAAATGAGAAATGACAGTGTAATTACAAGACACTGGGGTTAACAGCCCTGTCCCTGAATCAAGAGTTGTGGTTTTTCTACAGCCATAGGTTATCAGGCCCTCAGTTTCATACCCCTTAAAAAGACAGCTCTTCTTGAAGTGCAGGACTTGTGCAACTAATGTGAATTTGGGATTGTTACTAATTCAGTGGAAACTGCAGCAGCATCCAAAAGATCGATTCTGCTTCATGCGACACATGGTTTGTTGAACGTATGTTTGTGTACTAGTGTTTAAGTCATCCCTGTATGAAAGCAGTAAAAGGTATTCTCCTTAAGCCTCCTTTGACTCCTCAAAACAAGAAATATTGCCAAGAACATGTTGGGATGGAAACAAAATTAAAGCTAAATTTGAGAATCATGCATTTTAAGTAATCTCAGGCCCCCTTTTCTACAGATATCTTCCTACTCACAAAATTCCTTGAATCTAAAGGGACTTGATCCTGAACATTGTCAAGGTACACTTTCTCTAAATCTTCTACTTGGTGCAGTTTGCCATCTTCTTGCTTTTAGAAGGAAAAATAATACACAGTATTCCACATGGAAAAATATACAGGAATAAGTCCATTGGAAACGTGAGAATTTACCAAGGTCCATTCACCCAGCTATGGTTTGCAGCAAAGCAGCAAGTAAAAAAAAAAACTCCTTTTCCCTGGCATTTGGTTTCTCTATCAGCAGCAGACCATAAGCAACTGATCAAGTAAAATATTTTCCAAAATAATTTTGATCCTATCTTTATAGTAGTACTGTCCATTTTCAAAACCCACTGTTTTCTGTGGGTTTTGGTTGTTTTGGATTGTTTTGGGTTTTTTTTTCTGCAAAGAACTTTCTCAAGCACTTCTATTTTTCACTGTTTTGTTTATTTGCATTATTTTGTGGTGGGTTTTGCCCCCCTAAAAATTTTGTATAAAGGTACCTTAAAATAATTTGTCAGTTTGGAGTTCAGAGGCACCACTTGGCAGACAGGGGCAGGAAGTAAGTAATTCTGTATCCAGCTGGAAGTATAAGGAGACTTGAAGGAAGTGAAAAGTAAGTACCTATATCGAGCATTCAGTTAACAGGTCTAATAAATACAGGGCATGTTCTGGGAATACAAAAAGCAAGCAGTCAGGCCCTTGCTTCTCGTCTCGCATCAGAGAGGGCACGCCGCGTACCTCCCGTGTCACCCGCGGTCTTGGGATGTGCCGGCCAGCAGGACGTGTGCTCTGCAGGGCGCTGGGCAAGCTGGCCCCAGCCTGGCGGGGTCCGACGGAGGGGGCCGGGGGGCCGTGGGCGCTGTAACTCTGCAGACGTGGTCAGACACGAAGGACGCTCTTTTTTTCCTCCCCTCTAGTTTTTATTCCCCGTAAGGTGTTCATTAGAGATTTTATTTATTAATGAACTAACTGCCTTGTTTCTGTTGTCGGAGACTGCAGGCCTCCGCTCCTGTGCGTGCCTGAGGCAGGAGACCATCAGCCCACCCAGCGTGGAGGGGTTGGCCTGCGTCACGGTGCCGTGCCTCGGCGGCTCCCCGTGCCTGTCCCTGCACCTGCAGCACACGGTCTTGGCCAGCCGCGCGCTAACGATGCTGTTAATGAGGGGTGTTTCCAAACAGGAAGTCTAAAACTTATGACTCCTATGCGTCTCCTAGATTTTTCTGCTTGTATCACTGTACTGCCTTCAGCACAGTGGGGAAAAGGAAACAGAACAACGTCTGAATTTTTTCGTGATTAGTTTTCACTGCCACTCGGGGTGCTTGGTCACTGGGAAGTGTGATTAATCTGGGCGCCTGAGGCGCTGTTAGCTGCCTTCCGGGGTTGCTCTCCACAGTTGTCGTTCTCGGCTCCCCTGTCTCCCCTTGTCCTATATATTTTTATT
>NW_009204349.1:13417-14345 GCF_000690835.1 Fulmarus glacialis
CAAGGGAGGAGGGAGCAGGAGCGGAGCAGTCTCCTTACAGTAGGCTTGCTCTGAATTCTGCTGTTTGCCTAAGCCAGCTGCCCTGCTTGTTTAAAAAAAACAATCCATCTTCTTGGTGAATGACTCTCTGGTATGTGCATTCACTGAAGTAGTTTCAAAAGAAGGGTGAAACACCTTTAAAGGAACTGTTGTGTTTAATCTTCAGCAACGCCAAAAGGCAAAACCATAGGCTCTTTTTGGGCTGTGTGTTGCAGAATACATACATAGAAAAACTTTTACAGGAGGAAAAGCCTGACAGTTTTGAAAGTGCGAGGAATTTGATAAGATCTTGAGGGTGAGAAAGCATAAGGGCCTCACGTGATTTCATTCGGTTCACGGCATAACGCCAGAGCAGTGTTCAGTATACCTCCTGGTAGGAGGTCATGCAGGTCCACTCTATCTGGACTGACTCAATATACTGGAAAATTGTATTGCAAGGGAGACTGACTAATTGAATTGTAATCCCTATTTTTGTACAAACATTGACCATTACAGTATTTAATTTACCAACATCTTGTTGGGACAGATTGCCAGTCATCTTAAATCAGTAGTATGTCACCAGCATTTCCCAGGGACCCAGTTTGTGCCGAGTCTTCCCTTTCTAAAGCCTTGTCAGTTTGGAGGAAGTACTTAAATTATCTCAGTTCTGTTCCAGAATAGCACTTTGGACAGCTGTTCGCTTTTTAATTGGAAAAACCCCTTCTTGTCATTCCAGAATAATGGCCACACAGCTGGTAATTATAAAGTAATTATCCCGACATGGTTTGTTCTGCTATAGCTGTTCTGGTTTGTTTTCTGTCACAGGTGTAGGACGATAACCTGAGGAGATATGTTGAGGTCGGGGGGGAGGAGAAGGTCTCTACAAAGCACCGGGGCCTCCCCTCGCGGC
>NW_009204350.1:0-2283 GCF_000690835.1 Fulmarus glacialis
GGGGGCAGGCGGGCGTGTTCAGTCTGCGCGGCGCAGGGGCGGCCGAGCCGCTGGCTCTGCTTTGCCATCGAGCCTTCACGTTTTATTCCCCATGGAGGTGTGTGAGCTCCCGGGTACAAAAAAGTAGCTGTTCTCAAGTGCAGAGTGAGTGAGGGTAGTATTTGTTTAGCTTCCTGCAAAATGCCTACTGTTTCAGTGTTTGAAATTAAACGTGGAAAGTACGGAAAGCAGATGGAGAACAAAATCTCAGCTGCAACTGTGATAATTGTTTTTTCCCCCTGAGCAGCAGAGCCTTTCTGATCGATGCTGCTTTCCTGTTTCTAACATTACTTTAAGTATTTATACTTGTTATTTTACAGTAAATTTCAGTCAGCTTATCTTCATTAAAAATACCGCAGTTTTTCTTTCACTTTGAGGTAACTAAATTGAATGTCTTATTCTAAGAGAAGAAAAAAACAAGCCTATTAGGAAAAGACTAGATATCTATGGTATGAACGGTGAGGTAAATTCAAAGAACCATGAATCAGAGACGTGTTGTGCAGTGACGAGGCTCTGGCTGCCCTTCTGTGTCTGGCTCAGCTATTCCTCTGACCTCCTCTGAGCCTAGCCTAACCACTCCAAACATGCACCCACAGCATAGCGCTTAGAGGCAGGGTTTGTTAGCTGGCTTGAGGCAGCAACCTGCTAACAGGGCTGTTCTGTTTCAAAATCTGAACTGGTGTACCAGAATAGGACTGCAGCTGCAAGCCTCTAGTGCAGCCAGAGAGGTTGTACGCTGTAGACACAGTTAAGGTCATGTGTAGACAAGAGTGGTGGGCTGAGTTCCGCAAGAGTACTTCTGGGTAAAACTAAATTCTTGCAAAATTTTAGTATAATTTGTGCATGTACTTTATTCTGTGATAAATGGACGGAAAGAGAAAAAGATTTGGCTCAGAATTTGCTACTTAGCCTCTGCTAATTCCTGATTTTAAAGTGCAAAAGGCAAGGAAAACAGGAACAACACTAGGAATGGAATTTATAGCTGAGCTTAAAATTCATTAAAGGAAGGACTCATCCGCCCCCCAAACAGATTTAGAGTACGGTTATGTAATTAGTAATGAAGCTGTCTCTTCATCGCATTGTTTTATTTCACCGCTGTGCATATATTGTTGGTTTAAAAAGGGGAAAAAAATACGTTTATCAAAAAACACTTTCTCTTAGTTTTAAAACATTATAAAAATATTGTCAGTCACTTGTAGGTGAATATTAGGGAGGAAAAAATAGTTGTTGATAGAAATATGTTATCGTTATAAATATGTTTACTGGTGATCAGTTGCTGCTTGTTTTAAGGTCTGCATTTTTGTTCCTTTATTCCTCTCTCCAGGATTTGGAATGCTTTGACTGATAATTATGGTAACGTAATGCCAGTTGACTGGAAATCTTCCCACACCAGAGCTTTGCACTTGCCAACACTGAATCTTTCAGAAAAAGGGGTAAGTTCGGATCAGCAGAAATACCCTCTTTGGATCTTTTATATGCAGCAGGGAAATAAAACAATTTGCATTTGTATAGAAGAGTGTTGTTATTAAATGGCTTAAAATATTTTTGGTGCTTGGCATTATATGTGAGAGGTTTTTAAAAATCAAAAAAATCAAACAACCGTTGATGTATGTTTGCGTCTCTTTGGGTTGGAATAATTCGGGGTTAGTTTTAGATGGATGTTCATTAAAGCCAGAGTGTGATAGAAAAAATTATAAAGTGAGAAAGTGTTTCACATAAAATCTTTCTACTGTTTGTTCCGTGTTGAACAGTATTCTGTGTAAGGGAGGAAGAGAGGCGGGAATACTCTGATTTAGTAAATCCAGTGTGGACTTTTTTGAAGTTCATGTCATTCTGCAGTCAGGTGGAGGCTGAAGTGGCTTTTTTTACAGGAAAGGTGACCCAGGAGACACTGAACTGCAAGAGTTTGTTTTGGTTTATTTTTCTTATTTAATAAGTAGCATAGTTGTCTGGGGAGGGAGCAGGGAATGAAGAGCTTCAGAGAGGTTTATAGAAAGGCTTGTCCTCTGATCTTCTTAAAAGTGGATTAAAACGCTTCAGGAAGAAAAGCTAGGAAGAATTCCCATCTCCCGGGTCTTCTGAGGAAACAAGTGGCTTATATTTTAAACGTAGTGAAGTTGAGTTATGTTGTAAAAATACTTGCATGTATAACCTGAGAACAGGGTAATGCTTTGACTTCTGCCATCCATTATACATCCACAGCTATTTTTTATTGTGACAGGAACAAAGATTGTTCTGCTGAAG